>NC_090877.1:40571056-40583556 GCF_036669935.1 Montipora foliosa | reverse complement strand
ACACAAGCTACAGCGTCTCCAGAAGTACCATATTGCCTTTGCGTGTGCTTTAGGAACAGGTACGTGGATAGTGAGTTGTGGGCATTCTACTTTGTTAGCTTTAAAGAACAACAGAAGCTGACGTTAGGTGCACTGAAGAAGAGGGAGCATTCTTGAAATGTGTGGTTTCTTTTTGAATGTTTAAGTGCTGAACGAACTTTAAGGACTTTTTACGATTCATTGCGTGCGCATCGCACTTACCTCGTTATTTTGCACTTCAATGATTTTTGGGGGGAAAACCGTAACTTTTCTTTTTCGATTGAACTTGGAATTTTCAGCTCAAGAGCAAGGTCTCAGGCTTAGCGGCTCTTTCAAATGCCTAAACAGCAAAGTAGATCTGTCCACTCTGGAGGCTGAAGCCACTTTAGACCTGTGGGAACATCAATTGCAGAGGCTCAGAAACGAAGGCAGCGTACGGACCATTACCCGTGAACTGCACATGGCTCAGAGCGTTCCTGCTGTTAGAATAAGATCCTTCAAAAATGGAGAGGGCAGCCGAGGACAAGGAGAGATTCTTATTGGCTCAAGCATCCATGCGGTGTGTATGATCGTGAATTCATGAAAAATTCTACTTGTCCTAAAACTAAACCACGAAAATACCGTGTTTTATGGAGCTGAAAAATTGAATTCAGAATCAAAGAATCTAGAGCCCAATAGCAGTCTTCATTTTTCCGATCGGATCAGATTACTTGTAAACCATCCTTGAGCTTAGAGTTCTGTGCTTAAAACGCATAGGTATTCAACACTACCCTTAACACGAGAAAAAGCGTACAACTACTGCTTAATGATACATTTAGGAAAACCAACGCTTAGCGCAGAGAAGACGATGCTCAAATCATTCACACACGGCAAACGAAAACGTTGGAAGGAGAGCCTCTTTCACACTATCAAATTGCGATCTTATTCTATTGAGTTCTGGGGTTTCATCTAATTTCCTTTACACAGACTGTTTCTCGTGATAATAGTTTTTCAACAGCGTTTAAATCAAAGCTCTTTTTTTAACGCAGCGCATTTTCCGTTGTCTAGCTACTGGATCAGTGTACCGTCAGGCTGGGATTAGCATCTGCCGCCCGGCGTCTTTACACCTGCTGTGGCGAGCTTATCACAGATATTCACCAATTAATCAACCCTTACGCCAGCAACAATCCGCAGCTCAATGATAGTGAAGCTCAACACAAGGATGACTTTGCCTTTGACAATAACACGGCTGGGAAGGTGGGCAGAGTTTTCAAGCAAGCAACTATTTCTGCAGTATTACGTCAACATTCCTTTACTATAGATATATATGGGCTATTGACCCGTGGCCCTTGAGGGCGAAGGGTCGAATTGTTTGAGTGTCACCCAACTAGTCGGACAGAAAAGGCAATAGCAAAGTTAGCAAATGCAAGTTGAAATATTTATTTGGGAATAAAACGAAAGAAAGCGTCACGCTTTTCGCTACTCAAGGACTGTTACTAATAGTCCTCTAGTAGCGCAGGATTTGCATTAGTGCACAAGTTGGGTGATAATAAATATATATATGTACATAGAAGCATTCCAATGTAAACTAAGCAATCAAATCTACGTTGTGTCGGCTCTTGCTCAAAATATTTACTTCTCTTGAGATCAGTGTCGTTTTATAGATGGTAATATTTCAGTAAAAAGATAACAAAATAAAGTATTTTTATATACGCTTATATAAGCTTCTGAAAGAAACAATTCGAAGAAACGTAAACGCATGACGAAACCCAACTGGAAAAGTCAACCTTGAACCAGGGTCTTCTCGGCTGTCATCGTGGCGGTTGGCCAAGAAGATCCTGGGGACGAGTTTGTCTCGAGAAAATTAGCAGCAAAGGCTAAAATGAACTCGAAAAACAGTGACGCTAAGTTTTGATTGTGTTGTGAACTCGGGTGAGCAAAAGGATGTAACTGTTTTCAAACTTTCGTTTCATTAAAAAGATGCATGTTTTTGTAGATCCCAGAGGAAAGACTTTATCCCAGAGGTCACGCAGTCGATGTTGTGGAAGCCGAAAATCAGCCACGTTACAAGCACGAGGAAGCAATGGTAAAGAATGATGAACTAAAACAAAAAGAGCTATTAGACTCTGAGGTACTTGAAACTCTTAACATCTCTGAGGACATTGAGGAAGCCGATGAAGACACTCAATCTTCTGGAAATGTAACATTCCGCGTAAGCGACGGAAGGGCTGGCTCCGTGCCTGTTATCGATAACAATGATCTACAAGGCGGTCTTCCAAGATGGGATAGCCGGTGGCCTATTGATGTTTGGGTGTCCTGTGGTGAACCTTTTGTTCCTTTAGAGGGTATGTTTCAATTTTCAGTCTTGCTGCTTGTTCGTTGGAATCATTTAAGGCTTGAATCGCTTTAGCTAAGATTGTTACAGAAACAACGTCTTTCTTTTATTATTTATTCTTATATTGACAAAGATCAGCGTTTATTATATACATACCGAGATTTACACTCCAAAAAGGTTCGAGATAAAAATAGTCTCTTTGCGCTAGAGAAGCCAGCTGATTGGTCATACGATTTTTATCACTAGTGAAAAAGACGTATCGACGCTCTGATTGGCTATATCGTTATTTTCACTAGTGAAAAATTGTCGTATCAGCCTTTTGATTGGCTAATATGATGTTCAACTTTTGCGCGGGTGGCCTGTGCACAGATTTGTAAACATGGCGGCCGACTGGTGTATGGTTTTCAAAGTTTTTGATCTTTTATTGCTTAGTTTTCTCCACAAAAATACTTCAGAAGATCTTTAAAAAGTTTTAAAAGTGCTCAAGCGAGGTATGGTAGGTAAAGATTTCTTTTATTTCAAAAATATTTTGCTATTTGTTTGGGGCTTTTGTTCACGATCGGTGGTTTGATAGCCTCACCATTAAAACTTACCTCGTTAACTTTATGATCTCTGTACTTATATAATAAACAAATTACTTAATGATTGGCTCGTTTGTACGATTTTTATTACTCACTCGTTGTGAAGGATCGTTAAACTCAGTCGTTCGCTTCGCTCACTCGTTCGTTTACGCGATCCTTCACAACTCGTGAATAAAAATCGTACGCACTCACCAACCATGAAGTAATCTATATGTCCAAGTTCGCACAGGAGCCCATGACTGGGAGCGAACAATAGCCATATATTCCTGTCAAAGCGTTTTCACAGACCGATTTATTTTTAGTTTGAATTTCACGCGAATGAAATTCTCACAGGAGCCCGATGACCAATCAGAAGCAACTAACTTGACGTAATAGCGCCACTGAACCGGATCTGCCTTTGCCTTTTTTTTTTTTTTGTTTTTTTGCAGGAAAGGTGGTACAAAAAATAGATTGGTCTGTAGAAGCGCGTGACATAGGCTTAGCCAATCTCGACCCCCAGAGCCTTTCTCTTTTGCGCATGACTGAGGGAGAGAAGAGCTCTGGGGAACCCTGAAACTAAGTGTGTTCTCATTGGTTTTTGTGAAGAACAATGGAAAAGCGTCTCTGATTGGTGCATTCATGTTACCTCGAGGAGTGAGCTGGCGCCGGAAGGTTCAACTAGCCAAATTTTGGCTATAAGAACCCTACAGTGCAGGTTCTTCGACAGAGAGTTTCCGAGAGCCTCGGGTGATGCGCAGAATGAGGCTTAGTATGGGAGTTGTTCGTTCCTAGTCGTGGGCAGGACGGCCTTGACGTGAAACTTTCCCTTTCTTTTGAAACGAAAATCGTTTCTGCTCCTCGATCGCTTTTTATTCGGCCAGATGACCATTAATCTGTTACTTCTGTTGCGTGCATTCTCAGTTGAATTCATTGCATTACCAACTTTGCGACCTCCATTCCCTGGCTGTTGTTTGATTTGCTCCTTGTTTTTAAGCCTGTACATTCATGAATTAGTTTTTCAGTAGGCTATACTTCTTTCAAAGTTGACAGAACCTGTCAGAAGCGTTTTTCCATTGTCACCAAGTCTTGTGTGTTTGTCTGTTGCCAGACGCGGATAAGCAGTATTTGTTGTCGATGAAACACCGAGAGGAGAGGGCCTGGGTGCAAGCTTATCTTGATCAGGAAAAGCACATTCTTCGTCACATGCAAGGTGGGTACTCTTTCACACAGGAACTGACCCGAGAAGAGGGTGTCAAAATGAACTTCCACTCTAAAAAATGATCAATTTCAAACCCAGCAAAATAATGTTTGCAATCAAATTTGTTTGCCAATTTGCTTCAAAAAAGTGTTTGTACTGAAAATTTCGGGATCACTAATTTTCAAATGTCCTTGGCGTCGCCATCTTGAATAATTGTGACGTGTTACTGTTGCCCTTATTGTTTTCACGTAAAGACCTTTTGTTTTAAAACAATAGGCAACCGTAAGACGTCACAATTATTCAAGATGGCGGTTCCCGGGAAATTTGCAAACCAAAACAAGCGTTTTTATTAATTTTATTTATCTCGGATACAAACACTTTCATTGGAAAAAGTTCGAACAAAAGTGAAAGTCTTGTTTTAGTGGAGTTTCCCTTTAAAGAAACGATGACAGCTGCAGCACAAATTGTAGAACTGTACAATTGCAGGTTCGTCCACTAACAATTGTACATTAAATCATTGTTATCTGTGTCTCTAGAGTTGCAAACCATCTATAAAGACAGATGTTATTTGTCTTAATGGTCGTGCTGCACGTGTGGCACGCATTTTGCAAAACATTGACGTAAAATAACCAAATTTCAAGGTTTTTACCACATTCTCCAACCGTTTTGTACCAACCTAGCTAAAGGATCCTTCCTTCATTTTGTAACGAAATACTTGAGATAACGCAAAGTTACAATCCCGGACAAAAGTCTTGGGACACTTGAGCATAAATGGTTAAATACAGGGGTTTCAATAGAAGCCGGTTACCGGCGGTAGACCTCCGCCTGCTTTGCCTCACACCGCCGGCTAGTTTGCCTTGATTTTCACTAAAAATGCTATCATAAACTTGTCAAACTGCCGCCTTCAATGGGCTATCATAGACGGCTATTTCAGAAGTTATTGAAACCCCTGTAATAAATATGAAGATCATCTATCATACAGCCCTTCCCATTGCGCTCATTGTTAAATGTGTCCCAAGGCATTTTGTCCAGGATTGTATATTTTTAAGGTAATTCCTTAGTATTGCATTGCGCATCCCTACTGCGCACGATTGTCGCGTCATTAGGGCGCGCACATGAGCACGTGCGCATACAAAACGTAAGAGATTTCGCTCAAACTAAACCCGATAGCGAAATAAATGCTCCTTTTCTCTCAAACGAGCACGGTGACTCCCGATTTTTTTTTCAGGTATTTGCTAGGAACAGTCTAATAAAGAACATTATCTGAAGAAGAAAAAAAGTTTGATAGTAGAACATGAACTTTTCTTTGGAAAACAGTTCCGTGCTTGGTGTATTTTACCCAAGGCGAGGACTTCAAGCTAACCACGGAACTGTCCCAAAAAGTGCACTATTCCCACAACCAGGGAATCAAAGTCGGCGTAAATGAACCATTACTGCTGATGCAAATAAAAGAAGCTTTATTTTCAAAATAAAATTTTGTCTTTGAAGTAACCAAGACTTAATTCTGTATGAAGGTGATTCGAATTTTTAACGCGAAAACAGTAAAAATACCCCATTTTACGAGCCTGCTGACACATAAACAAGCACGGTGACCCCATTTTTTTATTGCATTTTTTTTAATGTTCATATCATGAATGTTAATTATGCCAAGTTTCCAAAAAAGTTTGATGGTAGAACAATTTCAAGGGAATTACCTTAAGTGGCTTTTTCGTTGTGGCAGTAACCGTAGCCTTTTCTTCAGAAAAAAACTTCCTAACTGACTTCGATTTTTCAATATAGAAAAGGCATGAAATTGCATAAATTTGAACTGCTGTTACGTGATTCTAAGTGAAAGTGATCAACGCAGTGGTTAATGAAACAACTAAAACAGTTCCAAAGAAGAATGACTCTTTCCAGGCGGGACTCGAACCCTATCAAGCCGGCTGGAAGCTGGTCAAGTTCGTGTTATATCGAATAATAAATTTATCTTTCTTCCTACGGAAACCATCTTTCTATTATTAGCATATTTCTTGTTTGTTTTATGTCATTCAATTTCGTTAGTTCCCAGCCCGTTCAGTTATATTTTTGAATTTAAATTATCTGTAACTGAATAATAATCACTTCTGATGACGTATGTTTGTAACTGCTGTTTGCGTTTTATTTATGTCATCGAAGGAGGAAATCAATGCTCCTAACTGTCCGACAAATGTCTGTTTGTTTTACGCTACTTCATCATTTTTCTTTAGGACGTCGAATAAACATGAGAAGTCCCCCTTCCTCCCCTAGGGGGGTGGTGTTGACAACAGCATGGCAGGAGCCTACCCTGGCCGAGGAGAAGAAAGAAGAAGCCATCAACGAACTCAAGGTACAGTGAGGCCCGAATATCAAATATATTAAACTGACCTTAATATTGTTTTTCAGTTGCCTTTCTTCTTCATGTACTGTTTATGGTGATTCCCTGGTTTTGCAGTGCGCAATTCTTCTGCGCATAAATGAAGGGGGTAGTTTCTAAAGAAACTGTGGTGCTGCGTCGGTGGGGAAGTAGTATACAAAATTTGATTTTATCAACGGAGTTGATGATATAAATTGGCCACCGTACAGAGATTCTAAAAGCTGACGTCTCGAGCGTTAGCCCTTCGTCAGAGCGAATCGAGGAATTATGGGTTACGTGTAGTTTTTATAGTAGAGTGGGAGCTACGCTATTGGTGGTAACATGGCAACGTGGAAAATAGGAATATATTAGTTAAATGAAAAGCGTTCGTTAATACCGTGAGGATTAAGGGTGCCGATTTGGAAGATGAATTTTTGTTCTAGATTCTTGCGGCTTTCCGTCGTACCTAGATGTAGGGAAAGGCCGCAGATAGCCATGTGTCTTTTGGAGTGGTTAGGGAGATTAAAATGACGAGCGACTGGCTTAGATGCATCTTTGTCATTCTTCTCAATATCGCGAAGGTGTTCGCGGAATCGGTCACCTAGTAGCCTACTCGCAGGCGGTTGGATGGTCGAAAAAACCGGAATTCGTAATGAGGTCGCCATCTTGGATTCGCGCGGCTGGGTCTGGGTCGGGAGGGGGGCGACCCTCAACCCGGCCCAGACCCAGCCGCGCGAATCCAAGATGGCGACCTCATTACGAATTTCAGTTTTTTCGACCATCCAACCGCCTGCGAGCAGGCTAGTCACCTAGTCGTCTACCTGTCTCGCCAACGTATAGTTTAATGCATAACGTACAGGTTATGAAATATATGACATTTGCGGAGGTACATGTGAAACGATCGGTGATCTTAACAGATCGCTTAGGTCCCGATATCTTGCTAATGTTATTAAACAATGAAAAGACAAGTTTTGCATCGTGAGCGCGCGCATTTGAAAGTGCCGGGTTGCTCGTTAGTTTTGAGCGCGCTTCTAACTAAAAAGTTGCCTACGTTTTTGTCGCGTTTGAATGAAATATGTGGAGGTTGCGAAAAGATTCTACCAGTCTCGGGATCATTTTGGAGTAATTTAAAATTATTAAGAATGATACTTTTGACTGCGTGATTATGAGGATGGAAAGTGAGGGTGAATGGAATTCACATAACCTCTAACCTTATCATAATCTCCATGACAAATGACAAGAGTATGCGAAGTTTCATCGGAAATCTTTGACAAGTTCTATTTGTAGGAATCATCTAAGTAAATTTTAGAACCATACTTTTCTTTTGCCCAGAATCACCTGCAAGGAGTGAAATCGCGACAAAACCAAAATGAAGCTCCTTTGGGTCGGACGGCCAAAGAATCCACCCAGCGGCTTTATTTGAAACCAAAAACGGTAAGGTTTCACGTTCAAGACGGCTGTTCATCGGAAAACGAGTGATCTGTAACTTCATGGTGCTCTTCAATTTTGTTGTAGGTACGACTGTACGCTGTTCCAAACGGTGAAACTAAACAGAGGGCTGTGGTTGTGTTCGCAGGCAGCATGAAACAGGTTTGTAGTTGGAAAGTAAATTCAAGTTTGTAGTTGGCTCCGTCAGCTCTGAAACTGATATGTGGAAACCCAAGCAGCAACGACGGCAAAGGCAGCCGTAGAATGCCACAATGCAACAGGCCCACGTTGTCCAAAGGGTGGATAGCGCTATCCCACTGGTTAACTCAGTTTGTTTTGCTAGTGTTTACCCGCTGGATAGTGACATATCCGGTGGACAGCCTTATCCACCTTTTGGAACAAATGAGGCCAGATTGGTCAAATCAAAAGAGAGCTCTACCTAGAGAGATCGTTGGGTACATTTCTTTGCCGTGCCATCAATCAGTCTTTTATCCTTTATCTTCAAAACCACCGCTCGTGCCGATCTTGTTACAAGGTAATTTACTCGTACGATACAACGTGAATGTGTTGAAATAATCGCGAATTCTCAAGAAAGCGCAATGTTATAATTTGAAGTGACGTTTTCGTTGCCGTGGCAGTCGTTGTTTCTTTAACTCCCTAAGAAGCTGCGATGAGTAGAACCATGCGCATATAAAAGCGCAACTAACTTTAATTCTGCTTGCAGTTATACTTGATCTCTGCACCCGTACAAAACATAGGCAACAACAACGACACGAAACGCCGGGTTTCAATGTGGAAAACTCGACCTGCGCGGTGCGGCGGCATCTCCTATTAGGTTTATTTAGCAACAGAACGGGAACGTCAGTGGCGACGTTGCGCGCAGCAAATCTACCAATGAGAATTTAGAAAAGAGAAGAAAAGAGTGGAGTCTACTCTATTCTGAATTCTCATTGGTATTTTTTTCTGCGCGCGCCGTCGCCACTGATGATCCCGTTCTGTTGCTAAATAAGCCTATTATAGAGAAAGTGAATAATACATGACGGTGTAATCTTCCCCAACGCGTCTCCTCACAGTTGATTTCGTGGATAATTAAGACATACTGCACACACTCAACGAGTTGGAAAACGCGCGAAGATCTTATGAAAAAAAGGCGTGAGCTTGTCAAAACAGGTCAACGAATGTTTCCGTCCTTGCTGGTTTCCTGCTAATGGTAGCCAACAGTGTTATGTGCCCTGCCTGGCAGTACTCCATAATTTGGGTATTAAATGTAGAGTGTTTGCTTAGTTGGGGTGAACATTAATTGGAGGGGGGAGGAGAGGAGAGGAGAGGAGGGTGAATGAACGAGAGGAGGTCATGCAGGAAAATAAATCGTGCACAGGATGTCCCAGTGTAATATGTAGAGGATTGTTGTGGATTTTTTTGCGATAATATTTGGTGGTATGGAGGTGTGGTGCGGATGATGGTGTTGTTGGATGATGATGATGATGATGTTGACGACGACGATAACGATGATGCTGATGACGATGATGTCGATGACGATGGTGATGACGATGATGATGATGACGATGATAATAATGATGATTATGATGACGTCAAGTTGTTGGTGGTGTTGCTGCAGTTGCTGGTTCTCATGCTGTCGTTATTTGATTCAGTTGTTAGATGCATGCACCAATCGTTTGGATTTGAGCAGCGCAGCCAGGAGGCTGTTTACGTTGGATGGAGACGAGGTTTGCCATTCGCATTAACTTCCCTTTTGCGTATTCTGTTGTTTACTTATTCATAGTTAACATTTCTGTTTACAGTTCTTTGACAATGTCCAAATATTTTGCATGCCACCTTTGTGCACGAGAGTCTGAGGTCGCTTTGCTGATTTTACATACACTTGGTGCGATTCGGTTTCAGATAGCAGATTTCAGTGACATAGAAAGAGACCAGTACGTCTGTGTTAGCTGCGGTGAAGGATTCTTGCGAGCGAGAGGTTAGACACACGACCAAACGTTTCATGTTACTGTTGTGTCTTTTATCAAGAGTCTAGATGTGACTCTTGGCGAGTGTTTTGGCCCTTCTGTCATCAAGAAATATCTCAGAGGAGGCCAAAGGGGCTTTACTACGAATATAGAAGAAATCGTCATAAACATCGGTCAAATACGCTAATGGCAGCAAAACGGTATTAAGAAATCGGCCAAAGTGGGAAATTCACCAGCACACGATACACCTGAGAATCCAATAGTTAAAGGCAAAGAAAGAACAACAGACAGCAAGTTAAAAAACAGATTTTTGTTGCTGTTTTCGGAAAACCAAACTAAAAAATGGCCAAGTCCGAAATTCCCAACTACTCTTGTTATCCTGCTTCTCTTATTCAATTGCTAGTAAGAACGCACCTCGGTTTCTGAATCCCAAGGTTTTTAAATGCATTTCCACAAATAGGGTTTTCTTTGTTAGTGGTACGATGAAATTTTAACTTCGGCTTCTGCTGCAAAAAAGGTCGGTTTACAATTGAGGACATTTTTCCTTCAAATTATGTCGTCTGTCTCGCGGCGATTTGTCTCTCGGCCACACAGCAACTTAAAAATTGAAGATCAATTTTCAATTCTGTTCACTCGGAGAGTCTTAAGAGCGAGTTTCAATTGAGTGCCGTAAAACCAAACCCAAAGTAATTGATTTGGCCAATCAAAAAGGACGGAGACAATCCAGTAAACCAATCAAAACTCGAAGTAATTTCACGTAGCCGACACAAATCGCGGGAAAATGTGCATGCGCGAGCCACGATTGGTTTTGGTTTCACTTCTGATTGGTTGAAAAAGTGGCGCGAGAACTTTGAAACAATCACTGAGAGAAGTAATCATAATCCAAAGCAATTCGCTTTGACATCTAATTAAAATTTTAATTGTTTGTCTCATTTTAGATCGTCAGCATCGCCAGGAGCTGAAAGCCACTTGGTCACGTTTGAACCGGCAGTCAGCAGATCGCAACGGACCAGTCACTAGGAGTAGCGTAAGTGCTTCCTGTTTAACAATGAAAATAAAAGTTGTGGAAGAACTTCATCAAACTAGAGGAATCGAGAATTAATACGCGGTTTCATAACACATAGCGAAAATACAATCTTGTATTAATGTTGATACTTTCAATAGCTGTCAGGGCTCTTTATCAAAACGTACACCGGGTGAAATGTCATATCCGCTCCCCTCTAACCAGGGGGGAGAGGGAGGAGCGTGGCCCGAGTAGCATCATTTGCGCCCGAGTGCAGCGAGGGTGCAAATGATGCTACGAGGGAAGTTTGTCATTTGGCCGCGCGTATTGATAAACACCTACAGAATTCCGAACAATGTTGCGCCCTGTCCTCAGGGGAATGTTTTCATATTTTAGATCACGCCTCTACGACTTTTCAACACAAGATAAAAGAAGCTTTTCATATTCAAAGAGAACAACCTTCTCTTAATCAACAACTGCATCACGTAAATCTAAAACTATCCTTTTAATATTCTCACGTTGTCACGTTTTATGTACATTCCATTGTTACTGGCATAATTAGCACTTTTTCCGACTTATAAATTCAACTTAACGCTTTGTACATTAATCAACTGAAGATGACAGAAGTTTCTGTCGAAACATGTCTTGTAACTTCAAAAGTTTTGTCGTTTTCTTTAAATTTCTGATAATAATTAGTTTTTAATGAAAGTGTCAGTTTTGATAAAGATGGCTAACAACTATCGAATCTGTTAACATTAATACAGCACCAGGGCCCGGTTGTTCAAAAGCCGATTAACGATAATCCGAGATTAAAAATTAACGAAGGAGTTTACTTCTCTACTTCCAAATGTTGTTCAACGCCTATATTCGGGAAAACTTTGCAGTAGAAGAAGGCAATCTTGAAAAAACAAAAACAAGCGAAAGAAACTTTCACCAAAAAGTTGAAAACATGAAACGAAACTTTACTCTAATCCTGGATTAACTTAATCGGCTTTCGAGAGAATCGGCGTTTTTCAGAACGAATTACTTATAGATTGATTTTCCTGTGAAACCAGACCTTTCCAGATAATCACAAGTCTTGCATGAGAAATTAGTACCCATGGGATTGTGAATGGTCACTCGTGCAAGCCAAATCTTATTTAAGTACTCGTCTAAAAATAGCTTGAGATCTGTTTGTTTCTGTCATTGACTTTTTGTGGTTACAGTTATTCTCTCGCCTGGTGATGGGTAAAAGTAAAGGGATGCAGTCGTCTTTCATAGCGTCGGCTTGGCACCCTTCCAAAATTTTGATCATCAAGCGTTGTAAACGACATCCATAGCGAATGTATGAATTTTGCTTTCGTCTTCACAAGTTTTCACTGCTTTTGCCTTGATTAGGTCACATTTAACAACACCATCCTGGCTCTACCCGCCCCAGTGTCCCCTCCGCCCCCATCACATGTCCCGTCCTCACCCAAAAGGCAGTTGTCCGTTCACCGAGTGTCCAGCCGTCAGTGATAAGCGATAGATGTTCATCTGAGCCAAGAGATGTCCATTCAGCGGTTGTCAACAAGGCATTTCGCGTCACTGACAGTTTTGCAAGAAAAGGACAGACAATGATATACCAACCCTCTCGACGGGATGGTTGATTGGGATAAGACCCGCTGCATCAGTTTTAATTGA
>NC_090877.1:40561056-40566056 GCF_036669935.1 Montipora foliosa | reverse complement strand
ACTCGTTCAACGTATCACGTCTGTGGCCCGTAGTAATGAAGCGCTAATTAAATCAGGATATAAGCAAGCTTTGTAGTTCCATTCAGTAGCACTACAACCCACCTGTTTGGGCTTTAATATTTTCTGAAGAAAAAAGAACTTATCGGTCTCTTTAAATGCAACCACAACACCTGTCGTGACACTACTTGAGAATCGTTTTGGACCTTTAAGAAATTTCGAATATGGTTAAAGCTAATCGTTTAACACAAATTGCAGTCACTCTACCATTCTCAGGGCCACCCAACGTCCAATTTGCTGTAAAATGTATTATTATTCCCCAGTTAATGAAAATAAATGTTATTAAGGCATTTTCAGGTGTTTTTCACTGTTGCTGGGAAAACAATATCTGTTCCTTTTTTCCCAGCAAGACACACAAGAAATTACCCAGCCAGCTAGATAAATTGGTTGGTTTCCCAGCCAGGAAATCCCAGGCGCTTTCAAATCTCTCGATCCAAAACGACCGAACAAAAGCGACAAAACCGGGACAAAACAGGCGGTAATCGCCCTGGAGGGCCATTATGCATGCTGTAGGTGATAAGGTAAGTCGTCACAAGACCTAGTGCCCGCTTGTACCTGGGGGAGCTTAAATTGGTTACTGCTCTTCTTTCCTGGACAGGATAATAAAATTCCTAAATCAAGAAAATGCATCGGGGAAGAAATAAATGACCAGCACTTTCAAAAGAAAGTGGACACCTTGCCGGCTGCTTTGTTTATTTGCGAGAAAAGAAACTATCTGCAATAGTTGATTTAGGACAGATTAAAGTCCACATTACATTCGGATTCTACACAAAAAGGAAATGGCATAGCGCGTTAGCGGGCTAGACTCTGGATCGGGCGGTCCTGGTTAGTAGGGCGTTGACATGTCGTCTTGGGAAGGCAATTTTCTTTAACAGTGCCTTTCTCCACCCAGATGTATAAATGGGCACCAGTGATTATTATCCTGTCCAGGAAAGAAGAGCAGTAACCAATTTAAGCTCCCCCAGGTACGAGCGGGCACTAGGCCTTGTGACGACTTACCTTATCACCTACAGCATGCATAATGGCCCTCCAGGGCGATTACCGCCTAGGTTGCTTCTTATTACCGAAACCAGAGTTAAGGGTCAGCAATTTAGTGTGAGTCCATAAAGACTTACTTTTTCATGTGATCTACAACTACATTTGATAATAAAAATTAACGGTAAAAAACTACGACGTTTCGAAGTCTCCATGACCTCATTATCAAGTAAAATGTTAAAACTGATGTAAAATTGTAGCTCTTATATACAAATAAAATGTGATAAGCTTCATTAGAATAATGAGCGTTCATTGTTATTGGTGTTTAACGTGTCAGTTTGTGCAGTATATGTTTAAATAAATACTTTTGCACGTATTGAGTCAGACTGCGTGTTTAGCTTTGGTTTTCGTTCGCGAATGAATTATAACATTTCGTGAATTAGGCAGTCCATTTTCCCGCAGCATTTCTTGAGAACAGAAAACATTTTCTCTAAGCTAGTGAACGCTACGCCGTGGGCTTCTTTCAGATGCTTGCCAATGACAGAGGCTTTATTTTCTTCTATGCGTTGATGAAGATGGCGTGTGGTATAACCGATATAATCCGCATCGCACGAATCACATTTGAAAATGTAAACAACGCATTGGTGGTTAATTAAAGCGGGCTTCTATTCTTGTATCTTGAGCTTTTCCTCGATCTTACGACTCGTAAAAACTGGTTGTAGGTCAGTTCCGATTTTTCGGCCAAGATCTTTCAGCTGATGTCTTGCTGTGTCGGCTGATTTTTGGTCTTTAAATGGCAAAGTTATTCTGACCGGTTTTGGCGTAGCCGCGTCAGTTTCAGTTGGAATTTCATGACGGCTTTGGATCGTAAAACTCGTGTACCCAGCGATAGCTGAGTTGATGAGTTTCACTGGGTACTTAAGCTTGGTAAACATCCGCTTGAGATGTTGGCATTCCTTCGTAAAAGATTCTTTCGTTGATGACAGGCGGTAAGCTCGGTTCAGCATTGTATTCAGCAGAGATCTTTTGTACCGCTGATCGACATGGCTCTGGTAATGTAAGAGCAGTCCTGTATCAGTTGGTTTACGATATACGCTTGTTGTCAGGTAGCAACCCGCTTTTCTCGATCATCATACCGAGGAATGGAAGCTTGTTGTTTTCAGCAATTTCCATTGTGAACTGTATAGCAGGATGGCATTCGTTCAATGTTGCAAGGAAGGCTGTTGCGCCTTGAGTATTCGGCATCGTGGCTAATGTGTCGTCGACGTACCTTTTATAGAAACTTGGTAACTTGTTGTTGCGATCCAGTTGTTCTTCAATGGAGCACAGGAAAACGTTTGCCATAAGGGGTCCCAGGGGCGAGCCCATGGCCACACCGTCCCCCTGCTCATAAAGTTGACCGTCGAACTGAAATAGCTGATCTTTGGTTGCTATTCTTAAAAGTTCGGTAAGGCCTGTCTTTGTGAGGTTGAGACCATGCGTTTCATTAAACCAGTTGCAGCAGCTACGGGTGCCATAAAAAAACCCCAAGTCCTTAAGGGCTCAAAGAAAGCTGAAATATTTTATTTCCCAAGTTGCCAAAACAGTAGTCTTTGCCGGAAGGATAACCCACTCCACCCCTGTCCTATCATTGGATATATATGCAGTATGGATGCCACCATGGATCTGTGCTGTTTGAGAAAGCAACAAAAGGAAAATACTGATAGAGAGAGAGAAAGAGAAAGAGTGCTCGTGAGTAATCTTCTAGCAATTTAGCGGATTGGCGGCGAAAACGGACCGTGTTGGACGTCGTTATCAATCATTTACAACATACGTGCGCCATTTACACTGGGGCACTGGGTATGAATAAATATTCAGTAAACAAATCATGCCATTGAGGTTCTCATACAAGTTCTATCATAATCGTTCTCTGCAATATCAAGGAGACGAATCTGCACGAGAAAACAACTGAATTCCAAGTCAGTCATAGCCAGCAAACTACAATGACCTCGTCACGTACGGTATTAATCGACCTGTGTATATCTAACTGGCAACGACGCACTTGCGACCAATTTATCGCTGGGGCTAAAGTTTCTAATGTTTCCTCACTTTTAAGGGATTGTAGGAAAGGGGCATGTCTGTAAAAGTGAAGCCAGGTAAGCGTTTTTTGTAAGTGAATTTATCCAGACACTTTGCAAATAGACTGGAAGAGTGACTGCAATTTGTGTTAAACGATTAGCTTTAACTGTCTTCGAAATTTCTTAAAGGTTCAAAACGATTCTCAAGTAGTGTCACGACAGGTGTTGTGGTTGCATTTAAAGAGACCGATAAGTTCTTTTTTCTTCAGAAAATATTAAAGCCCAAACAGGTGGGTTGTAGTGCTACTGAATGGAACTACAAAGCTTGCTTATATCCTGATTTAATTAGCGCTTCATTACTACGGGCCACAGACGTGATACGTTGAACGAGTTGAACAAAGGAGATAGACTTAACATTGCAGTTTGGACGAAAAAGATGCAATTTTGCATTGTGATTTACCGGCAAGAGATGTGTTGTTAGGTAAATAAAGAGTTTTCGCAGCGGCTCTATTGTCCGTTATTTTCAAGACTTCTTCCAAGAAATTTATAACCGCTGTCCGACCACTATCTGATCGGTCCTAAAACAATCACATAAAAATTTCTTATTAACGGCAAGTCTTTTCGGTGACAATTAACTTCAGGGTCTCTTTTAACCATAACTTGGAAAAAAGATAATCGAAATTAAATGGCTGATTTTTGCAGACACGCTTTGTTGAAACTTTAACCGGAAGTGGCCTGGTTAGCCATCTTCTCGTAAGTTTTTTTCTTAGTAAAAAGCCTCAACCTTAGTATTTTTTTCTTGATATTACTAAACTAAGGGCTGAACTTTGCAGGGATACTAAGACCTCAAGATATAAAACATGGGCATGGAAAATATTTGGTCTGAAAAACAGGCCATTTCCGGTTGCTTCCCATATGCTTCAATTATGACCAAGTTGTGATAACAGCCACAGGCTAGCGAAAAATTTCCATTAGCTAATGTTCTCACCCATAAAAGCCTAAGGATAGGGCTTTACAAAGATGGTTTTGTTTTTGCCTGAAATTAATTTCATGTTGGTAAAAGAGAGATTTAAAAGTGGCCAAAATTGCACTGAAAATCAGCCTCTGGGGACCCCTGAGGGGCTGATATCCAGAACTCGGCTAAAAAAACGTCGTTGAAGCTGAAACTTTGGCATATTACATAAGTCGACATAAGTACTTTGTGCACCAATTTTAAGCGAAATCGGCCGACCTTCATTTCCAAGTCTGCCCCGGTCTCTCAGGCAGACGCTCTTAAAACGTTTGTCTTTCAAATTTAAAAAAATTCTGTCGGTGAAAAAAAAAAATTAGAGGCACATTTCAAAAAAACTTATTTTTCTGAAAAACTGACCTACAGATTTTGTTGAATTTTAAATATTTTAGAGAGTATTTCTAACATTATCTGGTAACGCTAAATGGGAAAATTTCACCGTCCCGTTTCTTGATTTTAAGGCTCATAGAAATGCCTAATATCGTTGCCATGGTAACGTTCTTTTGGAGGAAAATATAATGTGAGAAATCTACGATGGGTACTTAATACCCTGGCCAGATTTCGCCTTTATATGATTACCCTAACTGTATGAATATGATTGAAAAAAGGAGAAACTATTTCGGGCCTCCTTAAGATGGCTCAAACCAGTTTCAACACTTTTGAGACCTTGTTATTAGAAGGATTGACACTTTAACACGTAACAGCAATGTTATGGTACCACGTGAGACATCAAATATTGCTGAACAAGATGCAGTCATTTTTGTGACGTAACAAGTTATCACGGTAACAGGAATGCCTTGCAAATACACCCTATATTTTGGCTTTAATTGCTCATTTCTGAAAAACGAGCTCGGTGACCCCAATTTTTTATTGCCCAAAAGTGATCAGCAGGCCAAGAGGAA
>NC_090877.1:40521056-40541056 GCF_036669935.1 Montipora foliosa | reverse complement strand
AAAATAAATGAAGGGATGGATAATGTTCACATTGTTATTAGTCACACACATTTATATCCAAACTTATTTACTGGCTGAACTCCTTTTGAGGCATATTATAAATAGGATGAACTTGTTATTAATCCATTGACTCCTAGGTGTGAGACTTAACTGATTTTACACTGCCTTATGCCAGATGATTTTACTTGTCAAATATGAAGAGTGGTTTAGGAGTAAGTGGGATGACAGCTACCTTACGCTCAGTGTGAGGGAAAGCGAACAAAAATACAAGGATTTGTATTGGAATTCTGATAAAGGACTTGAGAAGATAATATTATATCAAAAATTCTCAATTAAAAAGCCTAACCTTATTGCCACTGTGGGTCACTTCCTTCCTGTTTTTTTTTCCAGATTCAACATAATTTTTGAGCCATTTTCAATTCCTCTATTGTCAACGGTATTAGAAAATCCCAAGGCTGCACATTCTGTTCTCGGGAGCCCACCAAATTGAGTAGAATTTCCTGGATAAAATGTTCCCATGGTTACAATTCCACACTGAAATCAATACTTGATTTTACAATGCCATTGACAACTGAGAAATTGAAAATGGCTCAAATCGTGTTGAATCTGCATGTAATTTTTTAGGGGCATTTCTATACAGAAATATCTGAAAAGTGCCACAATGCTGTGGCTATATCAGATTAAATTGCATAAAATTGTTGAGGCTGTTATTTTCTTGGCTTAATTGTGTCATTTTCTCCCTAATAAATTAGTGTTCACAGTCTTATGAAAGCTAGATCTTTTCTCAAGTTTCTTGACACCCCTGATCATCCCTTGAGGTAGTATCAAGCTTTTTTCCATCTTACTTTGCATTTCCCATTGTTTCATATTCATATTTTTTGCATGCAAACGGATGCAACATTGTTGGGAGTTACATGTTTCATTCATTTGCACACCCTGTTGCATGTTGTTGGGCACCCTGTTGCATGTTGTTGGGCTCCCTGTTGCATGTTGTTGGGAGTTATTGCACAAAGTTTGAAACCGGTCAAACTTTTGGGCCAACAACCCCCAACATTTCTTTTGTTCGGTGATCACTGAAGTGTGGCACAACACTGTTGGATCCATTTGCACAGCTCTCCACCATTGTTTGAGCCATGCATGTGCATTACCTGTGGTGTCCATGGTGATAGCAATGCATTAACAAGTTGAAAGCAAAGTGACAGCCTAATAATTATTTTGTAAAATTACGAAGTCTTTCGGGTCTTATCATCCCCATAATACACTGCACGTGATTACATTGTTCGGAGTTCTTGAGTCTGTTTGCACAGGGCTTAACAGATACAGCTCCCCCATTTTACATTCCCTCTTTGAATTAGAACAAAATTCTTTTAAATGTCAAAGCATCATTTAAATCTTCTTTGACAACAGCATGCAAACTTCTGTCAGGAATCTATGACAATTTCTACTTCAAGAGAGGCACCTTAAAGATGTCTCAGATGGAATGAGTTGGCTTCCCAAAATGCACACATTAAATGCCGGCCTTGACCATTATGTGCACACAGAATTACTCAGTTCACTGCAAATTGACACATTGCAGATATTGCAATATGGTTTGTCTCTTTTACCTAAAGCTGAATGATCACAGGATCCTGAAAGGCTCGAGTGAACTCACCACAGGCTCAACCAGCATATACCCAAATCAACAAAAATATTAATTTGTAATATACACAACTTTCTGTCATTCAAATCCAGTTAAGAAATTAAAAAAAAAAGTTAACCAATAAAAAAGTCTGGATGAAAGTTGTCATAACTGGTAAAGTTTGAAAGGAAGAAGTGTCCTTGCACGAGATCCCGTGATTTATGAGTCAAATGGTCAATGAGTCAATGAGACTCACAGTCAATATAGTAATAATTTATTGATTACGTAAGCCTAAGCCCTCGTTTCAGAGATTAGGCCTAACGCCGCCTAAGCACTCTCTGAAATTTTAGCTTTGATTTTATGGGTTAGGGTATCTGCACTAAATCATTGACTCATTGATTCAAATACTTGATACTCTCCTTGCACTTACCTGGACGATTAATTTTAATAATAGCTTTGTTTCTTACAGAAAAATATAGACATTTATTTCATTCATCAATTCCTTTCAAGGGAACACGAGCTCAACAAATTTTGACCTGCTTTCAACTGAGTGGCCTTATATCGCTCAGTTGGTAGAGTACTGCACCAGCATCACAGAGTTCATGGGTTTGAATCCCAATGAAGTCACATGAACTTTTCAGGTGTCTATAAAAGACAATAATGCTCAAATTGTCCACGAAAGTGTGAAGGTCACTTCTTCCTTTCGTCTACATTAACCCACCCTTCAAATAAAATAACCTCTTGCTAACTGAGTAGGAAGTTTGTACCATAAATTATGGACCAAGTTTAGCATGAAGAGCGCAGGCCATAAATCAACAGGAAAAAACGAGGATCTGTAACTTGCAGTATGGACCGAGAAAACAAGGGTAGTAAGGTATTATTTTGTTATATCTCTGAAGTAATTATTGTGTAGATCCAAGTGTCAGTTTGGGTTTGTAGTGGGTGTCTAATTTAGTTAGGTCAACTTGTTTCATTAACCAGACCTTGAGATTACAAAACTGTTCTATCACTTTATTTAGGACAATGCAAAAGAAGTGACTTGCATTATTGAAATTAACAGACAACAACACTGAAAATAATATTTTTCTCTACATTACAAACAGATAAAATAATTCATTAAATTAAGCTCATAAAATGACTGCTGACTTCTTAGAAGTGTTAAGCTAATAGCATTCATTTGGACTAAATTAACTAAAAAGCAAATTGTGTACTATTTACAGTTGGCATTTATTCAGAAACATCAGAAGGTAATTAAAAAAAAACCAGCAGAGAAATAACGTATTTGCAGGAACTGCTGGCTTTTTTATCCACGACAGACAGAAACGGCACAAGTTTAAACTGTGTGTATGCTACAGGTTTCTGGTTATAGTTTATCGTGACAAATACAAAGAAATTTTCTTGTTAAGCCAAACAGTTTCAGCGAAAAGGATACTAGGTTCCCTTGCCACAAGAACCTGATTTCAAAATTGTAATAATGATATTAATGACCTTCTTTGGTTGGGTAAAAAAAGATATGAACTGTTGACTAATCAATACTATTTTGTTGCTATTGCTTGCATCGGCATATCGCCTTACATTCAATGCCATGGCAATGGATCTGCAAAGGGTTCTAAGAACTACTACGTTTTCCTGAAGACTTCTCTTTGCCACTTAACCCAAAAACGCCATCAAGATTTTTGGTTGTTTATTATGGGTTCATGTTCCAGTGCACTCCTTTTGGAGTTGATACTGTTGTTGTTCAAGACTGCTAGAAGTATGTTCTCAAATTATAGCTTCATGATTTATTTGCATTTAGCTGTGTGAAGAGTTCATCTGCTTCTTTAGCAGTTTTCACTCTAATCAGATACATTGCTGGTTTGCTGTTTTCTCCCTCTTTGTCTTTACTGTAAAGAGGAGGATTTGGTATGGACACTAACATGACATTATTTTTGCCAGACCGACTGATGGGTGTGCTTTCTGCCAAGTAGACATTTAAAAGAATTTTTCCCAGTGTCGTATCATTTCGCACAAGAACTTGAGTCTTTCCTTCAAGTTTTTTGAGGTTCAGCATTCCAATACCTAACTCCACCCATTCTGACTCTCGCTTAAAAAACAATTTACACTTGATGGAATGAAAAGCTCCTTCCTCAGCAACCACAACACTGAAATGCAAAAATGCAAGGCAGTTAGTGTTGCCACAGAAATGGCATTGTTCATACAGGATCAACATCATCTAATTCCAACAAAAACTTTCAGATCTACTTTAAGACTTGTAAACAAACATTACTATTATTTGTTAACATGTCAACTAACATAAGTCTTTTTAGACAGATGCTATTATGAATAATAATAATTATTATTGTTCTTACAGCATATATTTATAATATTCAGAGGAATAAGAATTAAGAAACCAAAATGATCTGAGCACATGCACGCTCTACAACTAATGGATGCGGTTTCCATTAAAATAAGTAATAATTATTATTATTATACTTATACAAGTATTGTTTTAAGGGGAAGAGTGGACAAGAAAATATTAAATTACATTTGTAGTCATGGCATATGAACAGAGTGCAATGTCTGTACACCATGACTGACAGCCAAATACAGGTAGTTTCACATCCAGCCCAACAGAACTCAGTCAATACACTATATCAAGGGAAAGTTTTGAAACAATGTTGAAAATAATACTATTTTAGATGTGAAATAACAATGACAAACAAACAAACAAACACAGAATTTATTGTTTAGAATATAACTATAAATAAGTGAAATACGATCTTCCAGATGAGTGTAGTCCTGAGAAGGACTGTTTAGGATGTCTGGCATGTTTCGACAACCATGTTTCGACAACCTGAGAGGAAGACATCTTCAGAGTCGAGTTACTTGTGTAACGGTTTGTGATGTGACTGACCAATCACAGTGCAACGACCAGAGTATTTAGACCATCTACTGACATTACTCAAATTACTTGACTCTAAAGACGACTGCCGTTCAGGTTGTTGAAATGTCAGTCAATGTCATCCTACTATCAATAGTCCTTCTCAGGACTACAGTCACGCGCATGTTCTTATTTCACTTGATTACATATGATAAAATTATGACTCCTGGGTAAAGCAATTTATGAAAAATAAATTTCTCCTCCATGATTTACCATCTCTTGTCACTGAAACTTCAAACTTGTGTTACATGTACAAACTTGCTTTTTCTCCATTGTCCAGAAATATAATGATACTTGATTCCTGATATACATGTATCTGTGCTATGAATTCTTAATTCCACTTTTGACATGAAATCATGTGCTGCTTAACATCGAATCAACTAATTACTAATAAGGTACTGACTTACCTATTTGGTTTTGGAACTTCATCTTCCTCTTTGTCTTCAGTTGATGATCCAGGTTCACAAACTGGTGCTTCTTTCTCAGAACATTCACCTGGGAAGAAGACAGCACTGTTATAAGTAGTACACTACAGCACCTTTCGCATAATAGTGTAATAAATAATAACTATGTGAACTACGACTACCACTACATGTACCACTAATGATAATGATAACTTTATTTGTGAGGTAAAAACCAATAAACAGTCACATACCACTCTAAAATACACACAGTAAAGTAACAAGTATTGCTTATAACAGATAAGAAAAAATTGTTTCTATGTTATTTTACATTGAGTAGCCTGAATTATATTATACAGGAAATGGTAAATTCTGGTATAATTAACTGGCCTGTGGCCTTCTCGAAATGAACTGGTTTCATTGCCTGGTTTTACCAACATTATATCTCTCTTACCTTTAGTAACAACATCTGAACTACCTCTCTGCTGCCTTGTCGGAGGTGTTGTGCTGAATGATGAAGCCGGTGTCACAATAGATTGACTTGTAGACTCTGTTGCTGGTGATGGTCTAGAAGTTGCTTCTGTCACACTTGCAGAGGCCAAAAATTTTAAATCGATACTCTTCATATGTTCCTTGTAGTCGTTAAAAATAGGAGTTAAGTCAATGTAAGGATTTAAGTTTATATGCTTTTGTATCCAAGCCGCAACACTTTCATTTAAAGCCTTGATGTTGTCTTGATATGAACCACTTGACAGTTGATTTGCAGGTGAGGAGTTTCCCGAAGAAATAGCTTCCAAACCATTTTGACAAGCATTACTACTTGAAGACGGTGTGGTTGAAGTATCCATTGATCCAGATTTTACATTCACAAGCATATTTGAAGAGCCTAAAGGCAGGGGTTTCATTCCCAAAGAACAAGCACCAAAACCCTTAGAGTTGTTGTTTAACCCAGCAAATCCTGAGAAACCTTGAAAGATGCCTCCACCCTATGGAAACAAAAACTGTGGTTCTTATCAATAAGCCATCAACCTGGCAGTTTATTTTACATGTATGATTCAATTAAAATGTCATTCTAGGCTCCAAACCTACTCTTCATTCTGTATTCATCAACAATACATGTATATTAAATCATTTAACTACAAGAATGGCAAAAGTCAACACAACTGAAGGCTTTGAAGGGGCTTTGACTTCTTTGATAAACTGTCTTCATCCATTTGAAGACCTGAAGTATTTGCTGGAACCATTAAAAGACTGCTAACTTACTTCTAAAAGTCTGTTTCGCTTGTAGCATCCTTGTGCGCCCAAGTGGGCACAGTGCATGGCTTTTAATGCGCTATTTCTATGTTTCTTGCGGGAATCCCGCAAGGGCGCGGCCTGGTGAGAACACTGCTCAACCTATTGACCCCTGGCAGTAAGATTTCACTCATTTTACTCGCCAACTGGGGGTGTCCGAGGGCATTTGAGGTGTCAATGGGTTAATTAATAAAATAAATTTCGCCCCTTTTATTATAAACAAAAGTAATAGCAAGTTCTCCTTAAAATAAGGATTACTGTCATTTGTATTTTCAGAAGTTGCCCTCGTCACGAATTTCTGCAACTTTTGATTAAATATGCATGATATTAATCCTTATTTTACTTGGCCCCATGCGATTACCAATATCAAACAAACAAAAATACATTTGAGATGAAGAAAGGAGCATGCAAATTTAAGATCATTGCAGTTACAAACATCACTTAAGCAGTAAATAAAAGAAAACCTCAAAAATCAGACTTGCATGGGATTTGAAATGCCATGGGTTGAAAATCCCATTCCCTTTCCCACGGAAGGACTCCATGAAAGAAATGAAAATGAGCCCCACAAATTGACCTGTTCCCAACTGCGTGGCTTCATAGCTCAGTCAGTAGAGCACTGCAGTGGGCCGGTATCACAGAGGAGACGAGTTCGAATCCTGTTGGAGCCACGTGAGTTTTTCAATTAATAGCTGTCCAGATACAGGTGTAAGCACGAGGATCACTTCTCTCTTTTGAATACAACAGCAATTATTAGCTTAATTAACCCCTTCACCCCTAAACCCGCCATACTTAGTATTTTACTCTGTCTAACGCCAGACGATTTTACTCGTCAATAAGGAACCCCCAGGAGTCAATAGGTTAATAATACTTTTAACCCATTGTCACCTGAACTGCCCTGGACCACCCCCATGGACGGGTAAAATTGTCTGGCGTTAGACAGAAAAAATCTGTCGAGTCTCTTTCCTAGGAGTCAACGGGTTCATACTAACAGGAATCTTATCAAATTTTATGTTTTGTTGCTTTGCCTACCTGTTTGTCTGCAGCATTCGTCCGTCTTTTGGCCTTGATAATCCTAAGACATGTCATTAAAAAAATGCTGTAAAAATAATTACACGTAGCCGGCGGTATCCAGGTAATTTGTCCTCTAAATGCTAAGAAAGCCAGTTTAGGCTCAAAACTTATTTCCAGTGGCCGATTAACCTCTTGAGACCTAATGTCAAAAAACTATCAGGAACTCTTCTCCAACTGCTTTGTTTTGAAAAATCTTGTCATACAAGTTGAGAAGTCTAAACTATGATTATTTCCTTCATTTCCATGACTTGTATACTTAATGAAGATGCTGGTCACTGTTGCAGTTGTACAATAATACTCAAGCCAACGAGCCATGCAAGACAACACGCGAGCCACACAGTTATTGAAAGCTAATCATTTTAATTAAAATGGGTGCTTAGACTTAAATACTGTTTATAAGCATTATTTGAAATGGGTGCTTAGACTTATATATGTATGTGAAACTCGCATGACTTGCATGACTCGCTGGCTCACAGTTTGTCAAGACCCACCACTGTTGGGAGTTAAGTTCAATCAGCCTTTTCCTAACAAAACTGAAATTTCAACAAACTTAACTTCAGGGCTTAACTTCAGTGAACCTTTGTCTTGGAAAGCTAACAGAGGCTTGTGGTGATAAAGAAGTTGGCAGGGAATATGATTTTTGTGGTAGTGCACTACACACTATGTCACAGGTTGTAAGTCCGTGGTGATACTAGGCCCTCAGCGTGTGCATAATTCACGAAAATAAACAGGTCTGTTGGAAGCATGCTTGAGTTTTAACAAGTGCGCCCCCAAATCGGCAAGAATTTTTGATGCTGATGAATAATAAAGCAGCCGCTATTTCCAAAACCATGGAATTACCTGGTGATAAAAAACCTCGTCTAGGAGAGTGAATTTTTGACTTTGCAAAAACAACGGTCAACCTCAAGAGTTGGGCGATTGTAATCTTTGTGTTGAATTTGCACATTTCTTGTCACACTTGAAAGAAAGAAAAAGCAAACTAACAAAAACAAAAACCCGGTATCTAGCCAATCTTTTCCAATCCAAATACTAACCCCGCCGGACAGGGCATATGAAAATATCAACATGTCAGCCTCAAAGCTAATGTTTCTCCAGTTCCTTTTATTTTTTAAAATATTTCTGGGTTTAGTATTTTACTAGTAACCAAATGTCTTCTCAGGGGGCTACATGTATTTACCTGCGACATTTACCATGGCACTACAATGATATACAACGTATGGTGACAAAACAATATTGTGTACTATTAGAGCTACATATTACGCATAGACAACTTGCAGCCTAGTTTACAGTTAGGGAATAAAGCGCTGTGTTGCTGCACTACCACAATTATGCAATGCATGCCTATTTTTTCTTATGATGATTATTACCATTAACCCTTTGAGGTCCAAACCGGCCATTTTACTCTGTCTAACGCCAGACAATTTTACTCATCAATGGGGAGCCCCTGGGAGTCGATGGGTTAACTACATTTCAGTATTTTTGTCTCATGGGGGTAATAAAAATGTTGTTGATGATTTTACTTGAAGTGGGATGTGCACATTAATGACACAGATGAAAGTCCTCACAAATAGCTTTGCATTTTGGAAAAGCAATATTTGTAACTGTATTTCCAGACTGTAAGAGAGTAACAGCTATCACTAGCCTGACCATGACTCAAATCACTGCTTAGGATAGCTTTAGAGGAGAGATATGTTCACTAAAGTTGACGAGATTTCTATCAAAAACATAAGGGAGCTTAAGATCTACGACGACAACGACGTCAATGACAATGCTGCAAAACAGTGATATCATTGGTGAAAAGAACATAAATAATCGTGCTGCATGTGCGGCACGGATCATTGCTCATATTTTTGCGGTTCTCTGCATGACGACTACGTGAAATCACCAAATTTTAGGTTTTGACGACAACGTGAGCATGCAACAGAGAATCTTTAATTCTCTATTTTCACTCTGAAATCGCTCGTACCAAGTTATTTTTAGGATACTTCCCCCATATAGTAGGACGTGAACGAGATGGAATAATCGCAAGACTTATCATAGAGCAAAGTTTTATTTTGAGTTAACGTTTTCGTTGACGTCGCCATCGTAGATCTTAAGGTCCCTATTTAGGGAAGCTGTACTTCAGTGTGACAGTATGTGCCCGAACGTTTGGGCTGGTCTCCCAGAGCAACCCAGTGCATTAAAAAGAAATCTTCAAGGCGTGGGTTTGCCTGTGGTATGTTACACAAAAACAGAAGGCAATGAGTTGGGTGGTATTGAACTGCAGCAATCCAGTTAATTTTTTCAAGTGGGAGGTCATTTAGAACATGTGAGGGGTCAACTAGACATCATGACAGCAGTGGCCCTTTGGCTCACATGTTCTCATGTTGATTATTTTGTAATGTCCTGTCCTGTTTTGAGGTCTTTTACGTTTTTTTTGCTTTGGTAATAAATTCAAAGATAACAAAACAAGCATGTGAGTAAAACTCATTCAATTCTCCTTTAAATATTCTGAAAAAAAAACTAACTGCAAATTTCTCTGACGGACGTTTTCCTGCATGTCTTGCAGTTGCACTAAGCAATCGTTTATTCCACACAATAAGGAAGGACTGAACGTATTGTTTCCGCTTCATAAGTCCTCTTCTTTTCAGTCTTCTCTGATACCAGGTCAAATTTTTTTGGCTTAATTAATGTTTGCACCAAAAAGTAATGTAAAAGCCAGGAGTTAACAGTAAAAGGCAAGCCAAAAGATACCCTGCGTTCCAGATTAATTTTTTTCAAGGTCAGAGAGAACGCTCTGCAAATTCCAAATCAACGGTCAAGGACAAAAAGCTCAGATTTCTCGTCACGGTGTTGTCGTCAAACCAGTTTTGGCCGCCAAGCTGAGACTGCTCCCCACGGGATGCAATGAAGTGCATCATTACCATTTCTGAAAATTGTGATTACAGTGATGGCTATTCATTTCAACAGCTTTGATAATTTTGGAGCAATTTTAACGATGTTGTATTTATTTTCAGTGCATAAGATTGATTCATTTAATGAAAGTTCTTTTCCCTCAGAGCAAAAACTTGTTGTTGAACGTGTTTAAAACAGGATACAGTAATAACAAAAAGCTAGGGATCCATGCCTAAAGTGCAGAATGGACGACTCCAAAATGCGAGAAACTTTTGTCTCTCCTTTTTTCTCGTCCATGAGTCCTTCGTTCCCAGACACAGTTGCAAAAAATGTTGCAAGTTCTACTTTTTTAGTTAATTACCCAATCGCTCTCAAACAAGCTTGAGCATCTGCAAGGACTCTCATGCACAAATCTATAAAATAATTCAGCTACAATTAAAATGGGTCTTTTCACGTTGTCAAAGCCGTTTAAGTGCGCGAAGGCACTGAAGCAGCACAAGGACCATCGGAACAGTTTGGCCTTTTCCTCTTGGGCCGAAGTCACACAATGCTGCTTGTCACAACAGCTGTTGAGAACCCGTTTTTCGATTTGTCCAAGGAGAAACTCCTCGAATTTTATGTCCAATTGGTGAACTAGGACAAATTTTGTCCCAATTTGATGACATGGAAATGAGGTTCTGGGGTTGTGTGAGAGGGGCTTTTTCGTCCTCAACTGTTGATTTGGAATTGCGGATTGTTCTCTCTGACCTCAAGTGAAAAAAAATTATCCTGGCACCCACGGTAGTTAAAAGACAGATAAAGAAAAAAATAACATACATGTAGTCTTTATATAAAACTCTGAATTTCTAATTCTCAGCGAAAGATTAATGGCAATCGATTGTACATGTAAAAACACTAAAATTTCTGCAGTCTTTGATTTCTATGAATCAAGGTTCTGTCAAAAGGAAGAAATCAATTTGATCATGTGCTAGGCAACCACAAAGGTGCACGTAATCATCTTGTGTCAACGTTGTTGTTTACATTGAATGAACTACGGGTAAGAATGTCAATCGTTCGTCATTTTCAGAGTAAAACAATGTACTTTTTAGCCAAGAAACTTCCATCTTTCGATTTTTAATTTTTTGTCATATTAACTGAATATTAATTTAAATTTCATTTGTTGGGTCAGGAAGCCTTTTTTGTCTGTTTTAATCAAAACAGAGTTATTGCAAATCACAATGCTTACAAACACAAAAGTGAAGGAGATGGTTAATAAAATAATATGAAGTTTTTTATCTGAATGTGACAAAACAGTTCTTTTTCTGCAATAAAAACTGTAGAACTCTACCCATTCAGAACATGCCTAAAACTTCCTGTCATCTTTACAAATGAGTCCTCCGTTCCCAGACACAGTTGCAAGAAATGTTGCAAGTTCTACTTCTTTAGTTAATTACCCAATCGCTCTCAAACAAGCTTGAGCATCTGCAAGGACTCTCATGCACGAATCTATAAAATAATTCAGCTACAATTAAAATGGGTCTTTTCACGTTGCCAAAGCCGTTAAAGTGAGCGAAGGCACTGAAGCAGCACAAGGACCATCGGAACAGTTGAAATGGCCTTTTCCTCTTGGGCCGAAGTCAAACAATGCTGCTTGTCACAACAGCTGTTGAGAACCCGTTTTTCGATTTGTCCAAGGAGAAACTCCTCGAATTTTATGTCCAATTGGTGAACTAGGACAAATTTTGTCCCAATTTGATGACATGGAAATGAGGTTCTGGGGTTGTGTGAGAGGGGCTTTTTCGTCCTCAACTGTTGATTTGGAATTGCGGATTGTTCTCTCTGACCTCAAGTGAAAAAAAATTATCCTGGCACCCACGGTAGTTAAAAGACAGATAAAGAAAAAAATAACATACATGTAGTTTTTATATAAAACTCTGAATTTCTAATTCTCAGCGAAAGATTAATGGCAATCGATTGTAAAAACACTAAAATTTCTGCAGTCTTTGATTTCTATGAATCAAGGTTCTGTCAAAAGGAAGAAATCAATTTGATCATGTGCTAGGCAACCACAAAGGTGCACGTAATCATCTTGTGTCAACGTTGTTGTTTACATTGAATGAACTACGGGTAAGAATGTCAATCGTTCGTCATTTTCAGAGTAAAACAATGTACTTTTTAGCCAAGAAACTTCCATCTTTCGATTTTTAATTTTTTGTCATATTAACTGAATATTTAAATTTCATCTGTCGGGTCAGGAAGCCTTTTTTGTCTGTTTTAATCAAAACAGAATTATTGCAAATCACAATGCTTACAAACACAAAAGTGAAGGAGATGGTTAATAAATATGAAGTTTTTTATCTGAATGTGACAAAACAGATCTTTTTCTGCAATAAAAACTGTAGAGCTCTACCCATTCAGAACATGCCTAAAACTTCCTGTCATCTTTACAAAAACTGCTCAGCACGTATCAAATTTCAACCCACAATGCAAATTAGTTGAGCTCGAATATTACACAACACAATGAATCCACAAGGCCCAAAAAGACTGTGCAGAATTGAGTACAAATAAATATAAACAGCCAGAAAATAGAAATATAAGATCCACTTGAGGTGTTCTAACCCTTCTCTCTCCATATCCAATCACAAAAAGTTACCGGAGAATTTTCCGTTTCGTTTCAGTGCTGTACATAACACCACATTTAGTAAAAATTTAATTTAATACTGGAAATACACTTTGACTCTTATACAGCTTGACGAAGTCCATTACTCGTCGCTTTCAAGATTCCAGATATTTATTTTTCGTCGCCTGTCTTGTTTATCCAATTGATGTTCCATTCTTGAGCTCCATAGCTCCATAAGGGTATATTTTGTTTAAAGATCCACTAAAATGCCATTCGCATTACAATGACTTCAATGCCATTGTAGGTTAATTTAACATTCTGTGTCCACCAGATAAAATCTATGCATTTCTACTACCCCCTGAAACCTACCAAAAATATACCCAGAAGACTCTATGCACAAAGAGAATACTTAGCAGGGGAGTGGCAAGAAAGACCTATTGAGCAACTTTTCCATTTTCTTGACACAGAGAAAAATAAAATAGATAAATTCCACTCATTTTCTGACTGGATTGCCATATGGCAACCCAGTAAAAATTTGTCCTATGAAGAACTTGGAAAGGGCAAGCAGAGAAGGATAGAAGCCCTCTGCTGAAGTAGGATTAGATCAGCAGTGATGGAACAAATGGGGTTGCATTGCATTTCGACTAATAAGCAATCCATCCACTTTCGCTGGTGTTTTACGGCACTTATACCTGTTTACCCGTTTGTTGGTTTCGAAATGTCCTGGTTGGGATTTTGCAAGTTACACTCATGGATGAAGAGGATGTGTAAGTGGCTGCAGCTGCATGAATCGATGTACACGTATAAACTTACGTCTTAACTACTTCAGCGTAACTTAATCAACGAATAATCACATACTTTCGTTTGCTTAAATCTTCATCTGATGCAATTTTGAAATGACCAGCCTGTAAAATAAAGGAACATTCAAGATTTAGCTTCGTAGCTTTAGCACAAACGTGCTCCAATCATTTCCTACCCGCATGAAATTCACTAGGTATGTGGCAGAAGTACGCCTTTGAAGTCGAAGTTGAGCAAAAGACATCGTAAAATAAACCTTCAATTGAGTAATGAAGTGCTTACTTCCTCTTCCTCGTCTTCCTGGTCCCAATTGTCGTGCGTAAGTTCTTTCTCTGCAACCCTCTTCGCCATTTTGGAATCCAAGACTTCAGGGACGCATGCGTAGATTATTAGGTAGGCTGTCGGCTGTCCGATATCTATTCCGTAGGTAAATAATTTCTCTGTACCCTTCGTTGTAAAAATGAAAAGTCGCTAAATTCAGTGATCTGTCGACAAAACCAAAAGAAAAATACTTTTTTCATTTGCGTTTTACTGAAACGCGGCTCGAAGAGGAAGGATTAAGTCACTTAATGGCAAGTTTTTACACAAAAACATATTTTCGATCCCCTCGTCTCTCAAGACACAAACAGTAAATCCGACGGGTATTCAAATGAGTGGAGCGAACAAGCACCCTTCATCCGGGAATCTATGAACGCTGCTCTCTCGTTGGTGCACGCATTTGGTCATTTCATTTCCCTTGTCATATCGCAGACGGTACCCCTCGACCTTCGCCGTTTAGCCTGTGATAAATAACGAAATATTCCTGGAAAGAAAAGGGTCTTGTGGCTCGATGGAGTTGGAAATATTGCGAACACAATTGAGTAGCCAAATTCAACAGCACCAGGTAGGATTTTTTCCTCGTCGAATTGCTATTGACAAAGTATCTCCAAAGTGTTATGCATGCATGCTAATCAACCAGAGCGTTATACGATGTTCTAACTGCTCATTTATATCGTATTTCTGTTACCTTGAATTTTATACGAAATGTGAATTGGTACGCAGCACCAGAAAATGTAAACATGGGGGTTCTAGAATGATTAGTTGGTGGCATAGCGAAGTCTAAAAATTGTTCTAACTCAAGCCGGCTACATATTTAATCAATTCTGCCGTGTGTATACCACCCCAACACTTCACTTGGACTTAGAGTTAAAAGCATTATTTTAGACTAAACCCTCTCATTTCGCTCGAAACTGTAATTTACTCTGTGTTTCCTATCGATTTTTTCAAGCTTGTTATCCAACAGATCAAGACAGACCCACAGGTAAACAAATTTCGCTTCTTTTATCATCAGAATGTTTCAGTGTGTTGGGTTGCAATTGTTTAGCCTTGGCGCAGTTTTGAGGAAATATTTTCAAACATCAATATCTGTTTTTTTACAGAATCCCGACCTCCAGAAAAAATTACAAAGTCTTCAAGCACACATAACAAGCTTGAGCGAGCAACAAGTAAGGTTACTTTACGCCCCAGCAAGTTTATTTTCGGTGCGAAAAAAAAAAGTTCGCGAAAAATCACATGCAAATATAGGAGGGAGGTTTTGACCGTATGCATAGAGGGTGGTAAAAAATTAAAATGCAGGGTATTCACTTCTTCCATGAGCCAATCAGAGAGCGACTAAGTCCCGTGGGACTTGCTACAGGTGTGACATACGGAATGAACAAATTTTAGCCGCGACATGTCCGAATTATTCGTGAAATTTAGACACAAAATAAATACGATTGATTAATACGATCGAGAATTTGAGTTAAGATTCATTTTGTCCGCGTTTGTGACGAACTTATCTTTTTGAACTTCCGTGAATTTCGACTTGATTTCTGTCGGCGGAAGTGATATCATCGACTTAGCTTGTCTCAGGTCGGAGTGATATGTTATTTTTTTTTTGTTTTTCAAAGCGGCTTACGAAAATGAGTGTTCAAAGTCAAAAGTAGAAACAATCTTTCAAATGCCAAGAAGACTCTTTCTTAAATTAAATATAATTTTCAGAATTTTACTGTGATTTATTCGATTTTTACAAGGTTACAAAGAATTATGTAGCTTGCTCCCAACAGGAAAATGTCATTTTAATCACTTCCATGTTACTTTAGTCGTTCCTTTCATTTGCTTGTATATGTACTCTTCAGAAAAAATGAAAATTGACCTATGATTTCATGGGAAGAAGTTGTGGCAGGTTAAAAATTATTGTTATTTCAGATAAGTTAGGCCAACTGTTATGGGTTCAAGGATATTGGGTTTTGGCCAGAAACGGCTTTGATGCTTGAACTACATGTACTCGCCCCTGAGAATTGTGTGACAGCCGATTTCCATTTTAGTCACTTGTTTCATCACAAATTCTTTCAAAAGACGAAGTTTTGAACTTTCCACTTTAAGTGGTAGTGTGTTCTGTAATATTATTTCATGGTGCATGTTTTGCAGAGTCATGTTGTCAAACAACTGAGACAAGAATTGTTGAGCAAGACAGAATTCAAGACAGAGGTATTATCAAGTGATTATTTCTCTTGATTTAATGTTGAGACAAATGATTTATTTGAAGCCTTACAATACAGTATTTACATAAATATATGTATTTGTCATAAGTGTTTAGTTTTACATGGATCACTACAGTACATTTTTGATTCTAGGAAAACAACTTCAAATCACCTCTTAGTGACAACTTTAGTAACATTACTTCAAATGATTACAAGGAAGTCTGCTTCCCAACCAGTAATCCAGTTGTCAAGTTAGAACCATCAAGAATGGATGTGCAGATTAAAACAGAGCCTTTAGATGTCAAACCTGTAAAACTGCTTCAACCACAAAAAACGCTACCTATCCAGCTCCCACGACTGAAACCAAAACCGCCACCAGTGGTGATAGTCACGTCGCAGGTAACTATTATAGTTGAACCAGGTTAAGACTGTGTACCCCTGAAAATTTTATTAATGCATTGGTTATTTCAAAACTAAATGTTTAATAAAACGTACATGCCGAGCTGATCGAGTGCCACTGTGTCTGACGTTTATTGCCAACTTAATAACCAAAAGAGAGAAATTATACGTGAATAGAACTATTTTTTTTCTAGGGAACTGTGCACACAACAACAAGGATTACAATAAGACTAACAAAATGCACAAGAACCAACTTGAAAATATGGGGTAGATAGGTGGGAAAAGGTTATAAGTTGACAAAGAGCAGACTGCCTGTTGTGCTCTGGGATTCACCTTGGATTGTACATGTATCTCTGTATTGTGTATTTATGAAGGGTGGCTAATTAATGAACTAACTGGTTAATTGATTGGCAAGGGTTCTCAATTAATAATTAATTAATCTGTTAATGAGTTAAATAAGTTATATTACTGCTATCAAAGATGCAGAATGACACAGGGAATTTGCTTGATGTTTTCTGGCCATTTGTCAAGGTCACTTGAGTTCAGTTTGCTTGGAGTAATCTGAATTGTCAAAACACACCTTTTATTAGGGTATTGCCAAGGTGTCACCAAGTAGAGCTGTCTGCTGATAAGGGGTCAATTAACAGATCTTGGACCATGCGTAGATTATTAACAAAGGCTGCTGCCTAAGAAAATTTTAAAGGGGCCCTCAGAGATAAATGCTGAGAACTTAGGAGCCCAACATATGAAGTGAAAGGTGTTGCTTTGAAAAATTAAGGCGCCCAGAGCTATTCTTTGGGAGCCCCAGGCTACCGGGCTCCTGTTAGGCAACAGCCTTGATTAACTTGTGAATATCTTTTGTCCCAGTATATATATATATTTTTTTATGTTGCAGCATGGAAAAATGGAGTTCTCTGGTCAAAGCGTATCACCAGTATATATGGGGCCAGCAGTGTTCTCTTCTGTTCAAACAGTTAATTCATCTTTAAGAAATCCTATCAGAGTTCCCACACATTTGCAACATAATAATCAAATTAAAACGAGTGCATTGAGGTTTGGAGGGAAATCATTTACGTCACATCATCTGCAACCAATACTTCCCCGTCCCACCTTGGAAAACAAGTTTTTACCATCACAAGACGTGGGCAAACAACCAGCAAAGCCGGTGGAACCAAAGGTACCATAAGTTAATCATGCTGAAATGATATTCACACTGATTCAAGAAGTTACGGTAACCATGATTTTCACAGCTGATGCTACAGAAGTTTTAGCTTATCCTTGGCATATTTCCATGACCAAGGAGATATAATGAAAACTACTGGGTAGTTAGTAATCTAATTATGTCATCCATGTAAATTAGAGTATATTTATCATTATTACTATTACTGAATAGATACTTCTTTTTGCAAGACACTGCTCTTACTGTAGTTTAAGCCACTTTCTGTTTTTAACTCTTTAGAAAATGGAGTTCATGGCTGCCTTGGGGCTAATAACACCAGATACACTTGTTGGTAAGGCCAGCTTAAGTTGCAATACAATACAGCTGGTGTAGTCTGCGTAAAAGGTGTGGTTTTGGGAAGGGGAGGGCAAAAAAGGGTGAGCTGCCCCTTCCCCCCCCCCCCCCCCTTCTCCCAAACTACAACATCTGCTATGCAGGCTACAGCTGGTGGAGTATACATGTAGTTGCAATGTGTGATCCTTTGTACATGTTTTTGCAAAGTACTGTATATCAAAAATTTATTTGCCTCAAATTTTGGTCTTCTAACTGCAAAGTTCTTCAAATGATCTTAAAAGATTTGAATGGTTACATGATCCAAATTTTTTTTGTGTTACATGTCACAAGTTTTGTTTATGATCCATTTTCATATACATGTATGAGTGCTTATAAAAATTATATTTGAGAAACAAGAAATACTAAATAAAAGGCAGGTATCAGACCAGATCAATTCGGATTGCTCACCTCAGATCGACATAAAAAAATGATAAGGCCTTGATAAATCACCCTAGCCCTATTCTTTAAGCTACATGGTAACCTTGGTGAAATTGGCACAAATGTAGAAATTATAGTTTTGGCTTACAAAACCTTTTTTCACTCAATCTGAGGTGAGCAATCAGAGTAGATCCGGTCTGACTTTTGTACCCGCCCCTAAGTAAAAGCATTAGTAAATCACATCCATGTTGCCCTATTCCAAAAAATGTAGTCACAGAACACATGTTGGTTAATTATTCATGAAGTGAAGAATGTACTAAATTTTCACTGTCCTAGAAGTTACTATTGTATATGCACATTATTAAGGTTACCGTATACCTTCAGATCGGCAATTTTCTTCAAATTTGGATTTTTTGGTTAAAGTAGTGATCGAAATGGGATGTCTAATGTAAAAAAGAAATTATTCAAAAAGATTAAATATTATACAGAAGCAAAACTATTGTCAAATACTTGTGAAATGTTCGTGGCTAGTCTGACTAGCCACGAACATTTCACAAGTATTTGACAATAGTTTTGCTTTTGTATAAATTAATCTCGTGATTACACGGTTGGGAATCCTTCTGCGATAGAGGGTCAGACTGTCAACATGTAGAATTTGCGAACAGGACTTTGGGCGCAATGCTCAATGAGTTTGCCTTAGAATTCTAAAGGTCTCTGAAGAGTCTCTTGGCCGAGACGAAACGCTGCGTCAGACTAGCCACAAACATTTCACAAGTAGATTAAATATTGGCAGAAAAATGGCGGTTTTACTATTTGGACGGAAGTCTTGATTGACAGTCTTGGTGCTGTTTTCTAGAATTAATTTTTTCACTCAAAGCAGACACTGAGCTAAAACTCAAATGGAATTAGTCCAATTGCCCCAAAATTTTGACAGTGGCTAGATTAACATATAAACAACAAAAACGTGTCTGCGATTTTTTTATTTCAGAATATTTTTTTCTCTGAGAGCTATTTTTGTATGAACACTTCACATTTTTTTAATACTATTTCGAAAACGTTCTGTAACTTTTTACTGCAACTGAGTGTGGCAAAACGCAGACACGTTTTTTGGCGCTTTGGGTCGGGAAACGAAGGAACAAAATAAAATAGCGAAAAGCAAAATTTGCTTTGACATGTAGCTTTGAAAAGGTGATACGGATGCTCACATTTAGAGGTCGTGAAAAATTCGAGAATTCATTTAATTTCAAAATTCTTGATATGGTTTGATAGCCAGCTCTATAAGCTTTAATTTAATTGATATAGGGGTTTACAGCTGTAGGTATCTTAAGTTTAAACCGGATGCGCTACATCGCTCAGATGTGAGACACCCCTGAAGGTATACAGTAACCTTAAAATGTACACGTCTTTGATATGACATTCAATACATACAGCTCTTGTTTAATGAGAAATTTATTACCAGTATTACAAATTCAGTTTTGATCGAGTTCTGATGGAAGCTGTTGAATTTATGTACATGAGCATTTTACGAATTGTTAGGAATTTTTTAAGCCAGAACTATGTAATAAAACTTAAGTGATACAAATAAAGAAATACCAG
>NC_090877.1:40513556-40516056 GCF_036669935.1 Montipora foliosa | reverse complement strand
AATAAAATTATCTCTTCAAACTTGCATTCTTCTGTAAGTGGCTCATGCATTTTGTGCCTCAGCATTGTTCTCTTCATTTGCGTCTGCCGTCAAAGAGGCCCTGCCAGGGTAAATGCCGACAAGCGACATGACCCAAAAAGTAGCAACATGTAAAACAAAATCCCAACGAATGACGTCCTTTCCCAGTAAAGGCCAAGAATTAGCGGTATCGATAAGGAATGGAAAAGGAACGGTGGTTTGGCATATTTTGACACTAAATTGAAGACTGAAAATTTTGGTCAATTTTCTTTATGCTTCAAAGGTCTTCAAAGGAAGTAAAAGAGATCTGATGAGATCTGTTGAGCCTCGGTGGCATTATAATTGTTTTGTTGCCTTGATTCGGCCTTCAACTCCCTAGCCCTTCCCTGCCTGTCGTTACGCATCGATTTGTAAGGTCAGTGGGTTTCACAGGTGAAACCGGTTAACTGTGGAATGCCCATAAAGTTTCAAGCTGCAGGCATTTCCATATCACGCATCGTTATGTGACTTCTCTGAAGTGACGTGATCACATGAAGTAAAACACTCTAACAGACTTGCCTTGTATGTTTGTATATTGAAAAACAAAATCCGATGAACTGAAATTCCAACAAGGGCAAATGAAATAATTTCTTTCAATTTCCGACAGCGACGCGAGTAATGATAAAACCCTGACGTGGGAGATTTTAAAATTCGGACAAGCGACACAGGACCCTGGCAGGGCCTCGTCGAAGATTAACATAAGCATGTGGTCTTTGCAAACAATGCCACAATGACCTACATGTAACTTGTATAAAATAATAGAATTTTAAAGGAAGTGGATATGTATTTGTAGTAATTATTATAATTAATTTTTATACCAAAAAGTTGGTTGCAAAACAATAATTGTTGTTATTAATTTTAGTTTGTCTCACTTTTTGTTTGGTGCTACTACTTAACAGCAACTGTACTGCAGTGAGAGGTTTGGTCTTGGGAAGTAGTCGGCTTACAATCAAAGGCAGACCTTTCTTTCCCCATTTTCTCCCTTTAAGAGCCTGACACTCAGGTGCCTCAGTCAGTGCCACTTAAAAATATAATGTACTGTTCATGTTTCTCATTCTTTCAGCAAAAGAGGAGGAGAAAAACAAGCTTCTTAAAAGAAGTGAACAACTCAAAGCGGAGAGAGTTCAGTTAGAAGCTAAAGCGAAACAACTGAGTAATGCGATAATGGTAAGTTAAAGAGAAAATGTTAACTCACAGAAGATGCTTACTTGAAATAAACTTGGTGCCTTGATCTTCGCAAAACTGGCTTTATTCTCTATACAATACATTAACATAAAAGTGCCTATCACCCAACAAACTTTAAATCCCACTACAAGAATTCTCCTGAACACTTTTTTTTTGTTCTATAACCTTTCTCCTGAATTTCATTGGCTTAGAAAGATGGGAAAAGATCCACAAATGGACTGATAGAAAAAGCTAGTTAAAATTTAATTTGAGATTGACAAGGAAAATGGCCAGGTGTCAGTGCAATATTTCAAATTCTTGTCGTTGACAATGTTGCTTGTTTCTTTCCCTTCAGGAACAGATGCAAGCCAAGAGTGAGTTATCTGCTAGCAACAAATCCGCACAGAATTCGGTTGATAGATTAATTAAATTTATTGAACTAGTGCAGAGTTTATGACAGACAAATATTTTTTCTGGTGCGAATTCAGAAAATATTTATTAAAATCTTTTTGCAAAGGTTTGTTAATTAATTTTGTTTACATGTATCAGAGACTATTTGCCACACGATGTCTTTTCATGATATGAACTATTTTTTGAGCACTCAGTGACTGTTAATGGTTTTGTGCATTTTTGTAAGCAATGTAGATATCGGAAAATAGAGTTATAAAGATTGTTGTGTTTTGTAATAGAAAGGAACAAAATGAATGCCACTCGTGGCACAAAAAAGATAAAAAATAAAGTAAAATATCTTGAAATTGTCAAATGCTAGCATTTGAAAGCAGCTTCTTTTATTTCAAATTGGTGGAAGTATCTCTTTCAGTCTTTAAAGGGGCTAGGTCACGCAATTTTAGGCAATTTAAGCACTAATCGAATGGTCGTAGAATTAACTAAAATATCAAAATAACTGTTCAAAACTATAGAAGAACTCTAACAAAACACCGGGAAGCCAAGAAGGGACATGGACGGACAAAACTGGAGAGGATTGTAATGGATTGATTTCGGTAAATTTGAAAAACGTCGGCCCACCTTTTTTCAAATTTATATCAGTTTATATCAAAATGTCATTTACACAGCTGGAAAATCATTCTCAGTAGTTATGTGGCCTTGATTTTGCAAATGAAAGACTCTTGCTCTGCCAATTTGACGTTTGGAGCTGATAATTAACAAAATTGAATAAAATTACCTAAAATAGCGTGACCTAGCCCCTTTAACGGAGGGGAGTGAGGACAATGTGCGAGCCATAGCTGCGAGTCAACATGGTGAGCCATGTAGGTCAACA
>NC_090877.1:40488556-40503556 GCF_036669935.1 Montipora foliosa | reverse complement strand
GTTGACTTCTTATTCTTTTGTTTTCACAAAAATTAGGTCTATACTGGCCTTGTTTTTCCATTGCCACAACAGAGGTTAAAATTATTGGAACATTTATTTTCACAACATATCAAATCTATGTCACTTGCCCCTCCTACCTCCCAAACAATGTTGAATGTCTTAGACTGTACATACAAAACTGGCTGTATAATGTTTAACAGCATTGTTAGAAGGGGAAGGGGGATAGTTCACAATTTGCCCCCACGAAAAAAGATTGTAGTTGCTTCCTTTACATAAAATGTTTTTCCTGAATTTTCGTAAGGTTTTTGGTGAGTGTTCCAAGGCACGTTGTCCCCCATTGTAGGCATTGCTTTTATATTTTGCCCATTGAAGTGAGAACAGAAAGGCTTACCTGCTTATTAGGACAAAAAAATGCTATATTTGGTGGTCATGGATGAAATAGGTCTATCACCCAAAATTTATTAGCTTTTGTCCATTTCAAGATGTCCTTTGACAACTGAAATCGAATCCCATGGCACAATACTGCCCTTTGAATTAGCCCTTATCAAAAATACCATAATTTTCTTTGTTTGTCCCTTCAAAAGTTTGCATAAGCATTGTTTCCAGTTTCAGTTGGGACCACTGTAAGTCCCAAGAGAAAATAAAAACAATTATGCTTATGCAAAATTTTGGAGGGACAAACAAAGAGTATGATGGTATTATGGATATGTATACTGGCTATATAATTTTGCAAAGTCCCAGCCACAAACAGATAGTGTTTTAGGAGCTAGTTTAGAGACAGTATCATTACCATTTTGGTATTTAGTATTTTCGTCACACCCCAAAATGGTCCTTGATTGCTTCAACTAAATCAGCTTTCTTAGTTCCACATTTGATACCAGCTTGCTTGACAAAATCCTTCAACACAGGAACGGTCAGCTTGGCAAGCTAACAAAAATAACAAATAAAAAAATCACACTGATTGTGTTTTTGAAGAGATATTGATTTCTTGAATATCTTGAATTTCCCTGCTCAAAGAGGTCTCTCTTCTTTTTATGTTCCCTGCGCCGACTAGTATGGGAAAGAGACCTTTGCGATGGGTTGAAACTCACTTTGATCCAACCGCGGTCCACAACCTTGGACAGCACTCTTAAAACCGCATGCCCCATGATATGTTTCCTGACTGTGATTTGAACCCACTGTCTCCCGCACATTCCTTTACAGTACGTCTGCTGTTGTTAAGTGAGCCCACACAGCATTAAGTACCATGTGAGGATTCAGTCGCTATGTAACTGCCATGCATGCTCAACACAGTGTTTCAACCCATGGCAGAGGTCTCTTCTCCCGTACTCGTCAGCCCAGTGAACGCAAAAGAAAACATACCTCTGGTAGCAGGGAAATCTTGAATAAGAGTAATACAAATAATTATTATTATGCCTTTCAAACTCAAATTGCGATCAATAGTTTCACTTGTTACTGTTGTCAGTTACTGCAGAATCTCCTCTAACTTCAACCACCTACCAATGGCCAAACTCCGTTTTGGCTTCCATGAAGCAAACTTTTGACAGACGCCAAAATCAATAATAATTTTATTATTATTGATGTGTACCATAACCTACCAATCAGCACCTTTGCTTCCCACGGTACACTCGTACATTCAAACTTGACACCAATGCAAAGTGATAGAATCTGTACTTATCTTTTTAACGAACCTCTAAAAAGATATCATAATGGTATTCAAGCTGTGAACTAAACAAAAACTCCAATTCACTTTACGGTGGTGGAGTTGATCTTCCTGGTTATATGTTAAGAAATTTGATTGATGGAAGCCAAAAATAATGCAGTTTGGCGCTTAGCTTAAAGGTGAGATTCCGCAGAATTATGAAAACCGCAGTTAATAGGCGACATCAAGGCTTGTGATTGGCTGATTTCCATTGTCTTTGTCCATTTCTGTTTTATTAAGCAGTTGCACATCTAAGGCTACAATGATGATTGCCAGCAGTGAAAAGGGAAACCACTGGTATATAGAAAGTGCAGCAATGTGCACAGTTTATAGAAACACGAAAATGCTTTCAACATGCCATTGTCCTTCCTCAATACTAGAGAGCAATGTAGAATAAACAACTGTCATTGCTGTTATCTTACCCTGCCTTTTTGTGCTTCTTCCCTCATGACAATTTCAACATCACTGCTTGCTTTGCTCTTCTTGGCTGAACCTCCTTCTGCAGCTCCAGCCTTTGACAAATTAAAGCAGAATTACGTTTTACCGAACACTATATATAATAGAAAATATACCACATTTATGCAATTTGAAGAGTTGCTTCTTTCAACAATAAAAAGAGCCATGATAATTGAATTCCAGATTCTGTAACATTTGTTAGGTTCTAAATATACAGAGTGCCCAATGAGAATGATATTCATTTTATTATAATTGTTGTTACCTTCCTCTTTGTAGCAGTGAGTTTTTTTGAAGGATCATAATTATCAGGAAAAACAACATCCTTAAACTCCTTTATAGCGTCACCAGCTTTACGATCAATTCCCTCTACATTTGGCTCTGTAGAACAATGAAAAGCAAAAACATGCCACTCATTTAGCATGCATCTCATTGTCCTCTGACAAAACAAAAATTAGCTACAACGAGGAATTAAGGGACAATGTCACGCTATTTTTAGTAACACTATGAAAATTCAATGGATGCTGCACAGCTGATGGCAGCCATAAAATTATGATAAAACTGATTCCCTTAAATTTCAAAGACTTTTTTTGCCTGATTTTGGGGATCCATGGCAATGACAAAATTGTGTGCAAACTTGAAAATGTCAGGAGAACATATTCAAGTTTTCTTGTACTTGAAGGAAAGGAAAGGAACTTTATTCAAGTGTCTAGTCATTCTAGTGCTGGAGCACTAATTGGGGACACTGTATTTGAAAAAACTGAAATTAACAATTAACACAAATCAAGTCAAACGTTGGATTTTGGGTAATTGTGAAGAAGAGCTCCCCAAAAATCCTGTCGGCCGACAGGTTTTTTGGGGAGCTCTTCTTCACAATTACCGGATTTTGAGCAGAGGGGAAACCGGAGTACCTGGAGAAAATCTCTTGGTTCAGAGCAGAGTCTCAACTAACAAACTCAATCCACATATGATGCGGAGTCTGGGAATTGAACCCAGGCCACATTGGTGCTCTCACCATTGCACCATCCCTGCAACCGTAGTTGATAAAACTACTAATATTATTATTAGTTTCAACTGGCTTCTACTCTTTTGTTCAACATTCACTTGAATTGTGTAAGGAATAATGTAGAAGAGATCTGAAAGGTGTTTAAAGATGAAGTCGACAAGAAATTGTGACAAATGCCATGACAGTGTCCCTTTTTACAAGCTGATGTCCGATTTAACTGTTAGAGAAATAATAATAATTATTATAATTATTATTTATAAACTGCCATGAGAGTTTGTAATATCTAAATCCTAAACCATAACCATGCATGACAGTGTCTCTTTAAGCAATACTGCAATGCTGATTTAACCCCTCAAATACAAGTGCTACATCACTTGGTTATTATCTGGACCCTACAATGCCAAAAGCATAATTAATATGTAAGAAGCTATCACAAATGTCTGTTATGTATCATTGTTATGAAAAATGTTCTTCATTTTAATCAAACAAAGTCCTATACTGTAAACGTGTAGGGGCTATGTGAGGAAATATGCTGGAATGCCTGCCGGCCTTGAGATGTTGCTGCCCTTCATTCATTTGTATACTAAGCACCAGCTTTGTTCTTGGTAATGCATGGGTTAACTCCTCCTGTAAATGGCCAACTGAATCAGCCCAAATTGAGTTTGATATACAAGGCCCAAGGGGATTCCCCGGCCCTACAAACCTAAAGTGGCACCCCACACCAATACCGCAAATGCCCCCTGGCCAGCAAGGCTTACCTTGAATAAATTTATATAACCACCCCTTGCATGTGGAACTGACAAATAACTGTTTACCTGTGTGATCAGTGACATCTTCGGGTTCATCCCGGTCCAAAGCCAGGGCCTCAAGGTTCTTGTAATGTTTTTGCAGGGCTTTCAAAAAAGGAGAAGTCTCACTAAGATGTGGAATCTTAATTGTAATGAACATGTCTGTAAAACACTGTCAAACCTCAAAACATGACTCGTTGCAACAATAAAGAGAAACTCACAAGGATTTTCAAATTGTGAGCTTTCAAATCCAAGGGTAAGCTTCTTGATGACTTCTTTGGCTTTGGTCACCTGCTCTTCTGTAGCTGTGGAATCAACAAATGATCAAGAGCTTTGGATGCTAGTACATGTACTTTTGAAACCTCAGTTGATCTTTTCAACAGGCTGGGCTGGATCCCTATTAATAATATTATAGTATACTGAGAAAATTATATATAATTTATGCACTCCCTGTAATATTATTAATGGAAGATGCCTGGATTATTTTAATTACTCTATTATTTTTATATGTTAACATATAATTGTTGGGGAAGCAAAGTCTTTTTTATGCAAACGTTTTCTGAGGATCATCAAATTCATAAATGGCAGCTAGGTACACAAGTCAATAATAATTATACTAAATTCCCTGTTTGTTATAAATACGCTTAGTAAGTACGAAACAGACGAAGAGTACACCATAGAGACCTCAAACTACCTTTGGGTGTTTGTTCGTATTTTAGTCTCCTGAGATCATCTGTAAATGGAAGAAATATGACATGGAATCCAGGAGGACAAACTTGGGTTTTGTGCTCATCTAACTCTTCTTCCTGTGGCATAAAAGTTGAAAAAAATAAAAGGAAATTTGAGTGATTAAAACAACCTTTAATTTTGAGCAAGGTATGTTCAACTCAACAGAAGTTATGACAATAAATGCATTATGTAAAATGTATACAAATTAAGTTTCTTGCATTACAACTAAGATAATTCACTCAGTGACCTTTTACCGCAACACCTTCTGGACACTCATTTCCTGTCTATTTTGGTATTTAAAGTGTTAACAGACCCCTTAAAGTCTTTGAGACACTTCAAGGGACACCCAAAAGATCTTGAAAGATTCTCCAATTCTCGAATAAGAATAATAACAAAACTTTTTGAAATTGAACTTGTTGCAAATAATAGATGAATGTTTACAAAATCTCAAAAGAACGTTGTAAGATTTGGAACTTTATTACAAAATAACTATGTGATAACTATACCTGTGGGAGCAAGGCTACAAATCTTGGCGCAGCATTTCTTCGTGGAATAAGACGGCATATTGGCACCACATCTCTGGCAATACATCGGGTAAGAAGTGCGGAGAACAATGTGGTACTTCCAGATACACTCTGTTAGGCATAAGAGTTCACGCTAATTAGCCATATTAGCTTCCGAAAAGGAGGTAAATAGTGGTGGATATAATAATTATTATTTTATACCACACAACTTTGACATCAAAATTTGGTTTTATCAATAAGAAACCAGTTGATATGTAAACCAATAACAACCCACAAATCCTCAATTTTCCTTTTAACACCGTTTTTTACACCGACCTTTTCACTGGGATATAAGAACTGTGCAGGTCTGATGTGATAATAACTCTTCACGGATGATTTGGGTTTAAATCCCATCAAAAGAAGTCCTGTAACAAAACATTTGGCTGATTACAAGTCACAATTTCATCACACAGACTGTAAATTCAGCTGTGATTTGCTTGTACATAGCATGCAACTCCAAGCACTGAGCTTACATTAGCACAACAATAATAATTATTACTTGTCTTAGCTCACATTGTTTACATTGGTAAAATATCAAGTGCAAGTGCGCTGATGGCTAGGGTTAGCATGTATTAATTACAGCTGTACAGCACTGAGCAGTACAATAATAATTTAGTAAAAAAGGGAGAAGTGATCCTTGCTCTAAGTGGTCAATTTAAGCAATTGTCTCTTCTAGACACCTTAAAACTTCATTTAACCTGCACTTCAAAACTTATACATTAAATTAATTATATTTCATTCATGGAGTCCAATAATATTACTGAATGTGCTAATGACACTTAAAGAGAAATGATATAAGAATATTTGACAGACAAATATGCTTTCTTCATTCTAAAACAAGGAAAAAGTACTCAGATGCACTTATGTGGGGTTTGTGATTCTACTACCAAATGTTTTCTTTCATGCTCCCATCACTTTCAAGTGTGTGCATTATGACAGAATAAAGCACCATGAAGGCTTTTGTCTTTATTTTTGTATTTAATTAAGAAATCTTTCAAAATATGACTTTAAAAGAAAAATTAAAAGAGTACTTTTCGATATCCTGACCTCGGGAGACTCTTACCTTGATGTACGAAACATTATTCAAAAGGTAAAGTTTTCTTACGATTTTATTGTATTTTCTTTTTTAGAATGATAAGTATAGCCTTAATAATATTGTATTATTCCAGATTTAGATCTATTAAGAATTTTTGTAAAATAAGATATCTCATGGCGCTTTCTCTTAATGCGGAACTAATTAGCTCACAAACTTAATTTTATAGTTATATATTCTTGTACATTTATCTTCTTGATTTTCCTGTAAACTTGTCTACCTACTCTTTTTAGTCACGACATGACCCACCTAGATTAGCATCTGCTACCTGTGGGCATGTCCAATTTGTTAAAAATACCTATTTGGAAAATAAAGAACTGAACTGAACTGAACTGAAGTTAATTAAGGTAAAATTTTATTGTTATTAATGGTAGCAGTCGTAAAGCTGTGGGATCAATCCAGGGCTGAAGGGGGGGAAAGGAAATTGGGAGGTTAGCCCTGATAATAATGATGATTGGTAATGGTAACAAATCAGATCCCCTCAACGCGTTGACCAACTGTCGGTCACCTGCTGGCCAACACGTTGGTTGGGATCGAATTTGTTATTTCCTTTACGCTTATCAATAACATTCATTTTATTACCTGGGTCACCCAACGTTTTCATCGCATCAACTTCTTCCTTTTCAAAGATGACCTGTTAAGTAAAGTTTTAATAGCATTACAGACTGTCAGCAACAGAATTGTCAACCAAATTCTCAAGCCCCTTTCCGCACAAGACCTGAAAAAAGGTTTAAACTATAAGATAATAATTATAAACACTGCCAAGAAGGAAAACCATTCCATGCAATAATAATTACGATATTACATTTTACATAGAAATACAATATTATAATTATTTTACGTACCTTTTCCCCACCAAACATTTGATAAAGTTTGATATCTGTTGGCATCAGTTCTCTGCCAGTATCCTGTATATGAAAAAAAGGCTGTTTTCAGGGACTGATAAATTTGTGAAAAGAGGACTAATTAAGAGACAGAATGTTCCTTTGCTCATCCAATAAGAAACAGTATTGTAAAGGTTTTTATATATAAGTTATAACAAAAAAACATATGGTTAGGGAAGAGTCAAGGTGTAATGTCTGAGTTGGATGGATCCTGCCAGATAAATAAAGGATGACAGCTGCTCCCTGAGGTACCTTTAGATCCACTTAATTCATGAGCCTAACAGCCGATCAGGGGATCAGAGAATTCTCCATTGCCTAAAAGAGATTCTCCAGCAAAATGTTTTCTAGTCACTCATATTTGCTCTTTTGGATTATTCTCCTGTTAATTCATACTACTCTCTTCCTGCTTCAATTCCTGCACAGAAAAAGCTTTGTAATCAAAGCAGATACATTTTCTCTCTGCTTAACATTACTTTCAACAGGATGTTTTGTATCTGGCATTCCGATTGGTTCACTCAATCTCAGTTATCAGCTCATATACTGTGATGACCTTATATATGGAAAGTGATTTTGTTGGTCATCTTGTAAACTCTGAGACAACATCCTGTTGTTCTGGAGGTAAAACAGTTCAGAATTCAATGAAAATTTAATTACACAATTATCATTCCATTCGCGCTGGACTGGTTATATAGCCAACTTGGCGTTACGCATCTCGTCGGCTATTTACCACCTAATATCCAACGTGCGCCCATGTAATAATAATTAAAAATAATTTGTTAATTATTTCATTAATTTTATAGACAACTATTCTGCCACAAGGAAAGATAAGTACTGACCTTACAAATGTATTTCGTGTGAGTTTTAATTTCCTCATTTGAGTGACTATCTAAGTTAACATAACTAGATTTTGTTGCAGGTCTGCAGAGATTATATCTAAAACCAAAATAAAAGAGAAAAAGGAATGACCTTCTGCAGAGGACCATTTGTTAAATAGTGTACGCTATACTTCATACATGTAAATGTATGTTGGTTGAAGTGTATGGAGAGGGTGCCTAGGGATTTCCTCCAACTGAACCACAGTTTCACCCCCACCTACAGTTCTTTGCCACAGAAACTAGGCATGCATGCATCTAGTGTGTTTAGGAAGTGATTAGGGCATTCCAGGATAGTGGCATCCAGCGGGGAAAAGGACATATCCACAGCAACCCCGCCATGCAGAAGCCACAAAGGTAATGAATGTCACATTATTAGACCATGAGATGAAAAAGAGAAGAAAGTTTGGCAAGACAGAAAATTACATGATCTTTAACTAAGAGGCCAGAAAACAAGCAAATCGTCCATATTATTAGTTACAAAGCTGACACTGGTTATTACATCACCCAACTTGTGTTCTATTGAAGTTTGGTGAATGCAACGAATTTGAATGCAGAATGCAGAATGCAGAATGCAGCATGCAGCAACATGCAAGAATTCAAAGGTTCCTTTAAGGTTCCTTCATAAAAGTGGCAACCTTTCTCTTTAATGCTACAATAAAGAGGCTTGTACTGTAGTTGCATGTTATTGTCCAAAAATTGAATGTGGTTCAGCATTGTTTGCACTCTCATCGACAATGATATTTGTCATCACAGAGGTCAAAATGTTGTGTGCCTTGTGAGTCCACAAATGAATATCATTGTTAATAAGAGTACAGACAATGCTGAACCACATTCGATTTGTTTTTAACTACAATATTCAACACCAAAGAAAATGTTTATTTCAGAGCATGACCAAGATCATGACAAAAAAGAAAGAGCAATTGCGCTGTATAAAACTTTTTTCAACCTGATTGGGTTATTTCCAAAAATGAGAGTTCCTGATTGGTTATTACAACTTAACCAATCAGATTGCAAGATTACAAGCAATTGTGAAAACACAAACTTGTAGCAACATACACAGAAACTCCCAATTCAATGCCATCAGCTAATGTCAGTGGAAGAGTTGTAATAGCCCTCTTCTTGTACTCTTTCCTGTGCACCCTATACAACCGAGAAAATAGTGTATTAACTCTGTCGGCAGCTGCTCACAAAAGAAACCAACTGACAGTGCACTCTCAGGTCTAGCCCACTCTCTCATGGCTCTTTTTCTCCCACGGCCCTTCTGGTTGGAATATGCCTAAGCACCTCCTTGTCTGACCTTGGTATCAATAGCAAGATCCATTCCGTCAGCTTTTTGAGCCTCTGGTGATCACATAATAATTATGGAAATGATATCAAGGCTGTTTGGTTTTGATAAAAGAGAGGATTAAAAAATGCTCTCACTCCCTGCTTGTTGACATTGACTGGGGCATTTGAGACAGCATAGTTTGTTTGGTGTATATGTTGTAGTTCAATTTTAACTTTATTTTTTTCAAACTAGTTAATTCTTTTGGAACCAGTTTAATTTTTTTAAAACCAGTTTATTTATCAACTGTCTGAAAAGGGCTTTCATATTTTGGGGTATGGTGAAAAATAGGGGCATGCTATGTTTTGGGGGGTGAAAAAAATAACACAGAAAAATTACGGAAATTTTTCCGACCCAACATCCCTACTCTCTTTCTCCCCTTCACTGTCCCCCCCTGATATACCCTCCACCCTACCCTCTCCCCCTTACTATACCCTCCCCACTCCATGTAGTTTAACTAATAACTATTACAGACAGTAACTAAGATTAAATAGTACTTTGCTGAGCCTCAGTATTGGTAAGTCTTACAATGTACAAGAAAACATCATCACAAATATAAATCATACTGTGTGATAGTCTCAAGAAACATACCGGTAGCCATTGGGAAAAATGAAACCAGTACAAAAAAATGAAGCCAGTTTTAAAATTTCAAACTGGTTCAAAAAAATTTAAACCAGAGGTTAAAATTAAACTACAACATATAATTTTATCAGCACAAGCGCCATGCTCTGACCAATGAATATCTTGACCACATTGTGATAAATTTGTGTATGTCCCGTTGCTGTTGTTGCATTTAGTGGATTTCCTGACGTCCAACAGATAGGTTACTAAAAGCTATGGCTTCATCAATCAGAATAATGAAACTGACATTGAGGTCATTCATTCACTGAGGATCAAATTAAGGATCAAAAGACACACATTTACTAACTGAAGGTACCTGTAGAGTAGCTCTTCAAACTTTTCTGCAGGATCAGGCAAAATTCCACACTCATCTTCGTCAAGCTGAATAACATCCTGGTTATGACAATTATTTACTATAAACTACTGTATGCCAAGATCTGATTGAGCTTTGATATGAATAAACTATTTTACTGTTTTACTGTCATTTGAGAAAAATATTGTTTTAAAAATGGTGTTAAATATACATAAAGAAATGTAAATTCTGTTTGTGACAAATGTTTGTCCTTTTCATAAAGTGAACTTGAGTATTATGCACCAAAGAAAAATTCAGTCAATCTACGATTATATCTAATGATAAAAAAGAGCGAAAGAAACTTTACACAACGTTTCAATGACTCCATGTCATCATTTTCAAGTGAAAAGAAAATAAAATTTGATAACTTAATAACTTAATATATACCGTGCGAGGTGATAAAACGTAAAAGTGTGAATGTAAATAGTGACAAATTTAAATAAATAGTTTTGCGCGTATGGAGTCTGATTGTGTGTTCAAGCATGGCCTCTTCTTCTTTATGAATAACATTTCATAAATCAGACAGTCCAGTTTTCCGTTGCACTTCTTTAAAACGGAAAAATTGTTGGAAAGGTCGCCGATGGTTTCAAGAGCGTGGTCGTTCTTTAAGTGCTTGGCGATCGCTGAATAACGGTGCTCGTCAATACGTTGGTGTAAATGTCGGCTAGTGTAGCCGACATACTCTGCATCACACAGATCACATTTAAAATTATACACAACGCATTGTTGGCTAATTATAGGTGGTTTGGGCTCACACATCTTGAGGTCTTCAAATATTTTGCGACTCTTGAACACAGGTAGAAGAGTGTGATCGATTTTGCTGCTTAGATCTGATAATTGCCTTTTCACTGCGTCAGCTGACTTTTGATCTTTAAAAGGCAAAACCACTTGGTGAACAGCATTTCAATTGGTGGATAATTGAGCTTGCTCTCCAGGGTTTTCAGACCTCAACGAGGTGAAAAAGTGAGAGATAGTGGACTTGATGAGGCTGTCGGGGTACTTGAGGTTAGTAAACATCACCTTGAGATGATCACATTCATAAAGAAGAAGAGGCCATGCTTGAACACACAATCAGACTCCATACGCGCAAAACTATTTATTTAAATTTGTCACTATTTACATTCACACTTTTACGTTTTATCACCTCGCACGGTATATATTAAGTTATTAAGTTATCAAATTTTATTTTCTTTTCACTTGAAAATGATGACATGGAGTCATCGAAACGTTGTGTAAAGTTTCTTTCGCTCTTTTTTATCATTAGATGTTTAAGTAAATCTAATCTACGATTATATCACGTAAAAAAACTCAGGCTGCAGTTTCAACTTGAAGACTTGAAAGGGATAGCCTTCACTTCTCATGCAACTGCAGGTTCCTAGACAGTATGTAGAATTCACTCACAGTTGACAGTTGATAGCTTTTTCAAAGTACCAGACTTGAAAATGAAAGTACCACTCAGGGTTATTTTGCATTGTACGGCTGATTGCAAGTGCTGCTCATATTCTTGGGTTTGGAGGAAAAAAGAACTTAAGTTATTGTGTGACTGAAATGCCAACAGATTGATTATATTCCGTTTAGTAAGCAAAATAAGGCATTGTTCTAGTTTGAAGGATTCATTGTATGATTGCCTTGTGTTTTTTTGAGCCCCTGGCTTCCTGAGATACCCAAGTCCAAAAAGAAAAAAATAAAGAAAAAGGAAAAAAAAGAAGCCAAAAAATCTAAAAACGTAATATAACATAAAAGTACCAGGCATGAAATGGTAAAACAACTGGATGAAAAGTCCAGCCTCTGGCCTCAAACGAAACCTGCTGGAGCTCAGCCATAAACCCTGTCATAGTCACTGAGGTACATGTACCTGCAGCTGTCTGACGTTATCAACAATGTCTTTGACTTTATATAAACTCACCTGATAGAAAATGCTTGAATCAAAAGCACGACCAGGAGGCTGGATATGCATCAAATCTATTTCAATGCCGATCTCAGCAAGATCCTGGAAAATGAAAAAAAAAAGAAAATGTAGATGTCAATGAAAGCCAGAAAACAAAGATGTACGAAAGTTATTCACAACCAGACTAAAAATACAAGAGCTTAACCCATTGACACTTCAAACACCCTAAGACAGCCCCAGCTGGCAAGTTAAATTGTCTGGCATTAGACAGAGTAAAATCTGTTCAGTCTCACTCCCAGGGGTCAATGCCTTAATTGATGGAGGAGACATGCTACGAAAACCACTGACTTCATAACACCTTGGGGGCTCTACGAGTGGGATAGAATCCCATTTGGATTGATGAATGCACCGGCAAACTTCCACCACTTCATGGAATGGCGTTTGGGTGAGCTGAGGGACAAAGTGGCCCTTCCATACCCAGATGATATCATTGTGCTCAGTGGGAGCTTTGAAGGACATAATTACTGAACATTTGAGAACAGTACTGCAGAGATTGCACGAACATTGTGTAAACTAAGTTGAAACCACGTAAATGTAGTTTGTACAAACATGAAGTCCAGTTTCTAGGTTGGGTTGTATGAGGTCATGATGACCAAATGGATTCAGGTTAGGGCAGTCCAGAAGTTAAAAGAACAAATTTCCAAAACTGTCGGTGAAGTCAGACAGCTTGCTGGAATATTAAGTTACTACCGACGATACATTAAGATCTTTGGTAAGATTGCTAGACCTACATATACGACCTGCTAAGCACCTCAGGAAAAGATGGACAAACACCTTCAAAGACACCAGTCTCTTGGAGAAGAGAACAGCAACACGCCCTTGATGAGTTAGTAAGACACCTCAGTAAACCACTTATAATGCCTTTTCCAGATTTTTCAAAGTCATAATCACTCCACACTGATGCAAGTTAAGATGGTCTGGGGGCAGTTCTGTACCAGAATCAGGATGGAGTGATGAGAGTAATTGCTTATGGATCTACAGCACTTTCATCAGCTGAAAAGATTTACCACCTCCACACAGGAAAACTTGAGTTCCCAGCTTCGAAATGGGCGATCACCGACCAGTTTCGCGATTTTTTTTACTGCTCTACAAAGGTTACTGTCTTCACGGATTATGACTTGTTGCCATGCATTCTAATATCAGAAAAAGTGACTGCCACAGCTTTACGATGGGTCAATGAACTGGCCGACTTCAACTTTGAGATAAGATGTTGCCCTGTCAAACTCAATGCAGATGCCGACACCTTGTCCTGTACGCCAGTTAGTTTCAAGGACAACATGCAAAGTTGTTCAGAGGTTGTTAATCAGAATGTTTTCATTGTTGATCCATGAAACTAAAGCCGTCAGCACTGTCTGGTAATCTTCTTTCACTGCATCATCTGAAATGGTAGAGGAGGAGAGTGCTGAAATTCCAACCATGCCACATGATTAACTAGTGACAGCTCAATGTGAAGATCCAACTATTGCTCGTATGCTGCACTTTCTGCAAGTTGGAAGACACCCCTCCTTTCAAGAAGAAACAAGGAGTCAGGTATCGTATGACAGCTCTTACACAAATGGAAAAAACTGTTCATTGCTGAAGACGTAATTCTTCATCACAAGTCTGAATCAATGGATGGGATGCTGTTGCCCAAAAAATATCACAAAAGGGTGTATGTTGAACTGCATGAAAACAAGGGACATCAAGGCAGAGACAAAGTGGTGGAGCTAGCAAGAACAATGCTTTTATTGGCCATTCATGAGAGCAGACATTACACATTATGTCACAAAAGTGTGCCATTGACTGAAACAGCGGAAACTGTGACTCACGTTAATGCACCACTTTGACCAATCATTTCCACAGCTCCTTTCCAACTTGTCTCCATGGATTAAGTTTATCTTGAACCAAGCTCTGGGGGATTATATCAGTATTATCTTCTTGGTGATCATAAACCACTACTGAACAATAGATTTGCCCAAGCGTATGCTACCCGTGACAAGTCCACCAAATCTGCTGCTGATAAATTGTACAATGACTTTATCAAGAGATTTGGATTCCCAGAGACCACTCACTGCGACCAAGGTGCAGGCTCTTCTACAATCTTGAGAAATGGAGTGGAATTAGGCATTTGCATACAACACCTTTAACCACCCTCAGGGTGTGATCACCTTAACAAGGTTGTCCATGCATATAATTGTACTTGTCACGACTCCACAGGCTTCTCGCTGTTCTACGTAGTGTTCGGCAGAGCCCCAATGCTACCCATTAACATCATGTTTGGCTTGAAACGTCCAGAAGGACATTCTATACATACCCTGAGTATGTCAGAAATTGGCATTGAGCTATGAGAGAAGCTTACAATTTGGCCTCCGCTCATGGAAAGAAGAGTGCACTCTTGGGATTTAGCAGCAGTACAACAAAAAAGTGAAGAATGATACTCTGGTGTGTGAAGGAGACTGAGTTCTTGTGAGGGATATGACTGAACGTGGTGGCCCGGGAAAGTTACAACCTTACTGGGAGCAAGAAATCTACATTGTAACACAGGAAAGGAAGGATAAGCCTGTCTATGAAGTTAAACCAGAAACTGGAATTGCAGGATCACATTTTTGCATTGCAATATGAAAGCTTTATGAGAGGAAACCAGCATAGCAACAGATGAGGACATTAGCAGTTTCACATTAGC
>NC_090877.1:40476056-40486056 GCF_036669935.1 Montipora foliosa | reverse complement strand
TTGATTTCACATCCGCAGTTCAATGTATGATTCAATTTATAAATCATTTTGTTCCTTGATTCACAAAATATATTATTTTTTGTGCTTTTGTCTCCCACTGACGCAGTACCATTGAGTGTCCTTAGTTAGCACATGTAGCTCACCCCTTCATTGTTCTTTGGTAAGGACTAATAATTTATCACACACTCTTATAGGCCTGGATCACAACATTTTTGTCATCAAATTATGTGGGGTGTTCAAGAACCTACCCACTGATTGCATACTCAAGGGGACAGAGTTCCTGGTGTTGAGTTCTAACCTATTTTCTTCAGCAAATTTGACCACCAATTGGCAGTGCTGAAATTAAAAAAATTCCAAGTTGTCCATGGATGTTTCTAAAGCTAGCCAACTAAACCCGCACTGATAAATTAGCAAACCCCCTATGATCAAATCCATGCCGTGCTGAGATGCAACCAGAAATATAGCGTTAAGGCTTGAGTACCCCATAGTTCTAAGTGTGCACCTGTGGTTTTTTTGTGGAAGTCTGGGTTTAAGTTTTGGCATTTGTCAAAATGAGTCTTCAACCTCCATTGCAATGTACATGTTTTTCCTATCTGATACCATATCTATAAACCGAATGTGCCATCCTTGCTCCTCCTATCAGACATTGACAATAGGAAACAGACGAGCGAGTAGGGCAATGCTTAAATATGTAATGCATTTTCTGTTTTTTGGCTGGGTAGTCCTTTCCTTGTCTTGTGTTTCAAGATTCAGCCCATGGCTTCCTGAGATACAGTCTGTACCCAAGACCAAAAAGAAAAAAAAGGGAAAAAGGAAAAAAAGAAGAGACACATCTACAAATTTATTGCATCAAAGTGCTGGATGTGAAAAGGTAAACAACCGGACAAAATGTCCGGCTTCCTGCCTCAAACAGGGTTCTCCCTAGTTTTCAGCGAAACACGTAAGGGACCTTTTCAAACCGGTAAAGCAATTGGTTAATGTTAGACGTTTTGCAAAGGATAAGCGACTTCTGACCGTTTGCAGGCGGTAATAAGTGCTCTTACAAGCGGTAAATGTTACCGGTTACCGCCTGATAAGGAGAACCCTGCTCAAATGAAAACCCTGAGTAAGTGCAGGAGTTCTTACCTTCAAGAAACTTCTCAAGATCCAGAATACGCTGGGCATCGGGAAAATCTAACTCCTGTGAAAAAAAACAAAGCTTAACCCATTGACACATGAAACACCCTAGGATACCCCCAGTTGACAAGTAATTATTGTCTGGCGTTTTGGACCGAGTAAAATCTGTTAAGTCTCACTCCCAGTGGTCAATGGGTTAAGAATGGAAAATACAGTGCGCATGGTCAAAGATGGTGACGACACTTGAGATTTCATTGCTGAGGAAAGCTGCATGTTTATTCCTTATTTTATGGAAGTTTCCATATTTGAACGAAAAGTGATCCTGAAGAATGAAATTACATTCTATATTATAACATTTTGATGGCGTCTAAATATAGAATGGCCTCTAAATATGACAATCTACATAATTTAGACTTTCAGGTAGAATCTCCACAAACAATGCCCCACAATAATAACAATGATTTTTGATATTATTCACCACATGTAAGACTGTTTTAATATACTTTTACTGCTTAATTAACTTTTAGTTAGCTTAAATGCACGACCTGATAAGCGGCAAACGCTTTAAATCACCATCGTGTTGAAATAAAAGTCATTGTATTGTATTGATGGCATTCATGAAAAGACACTTATCAAAACTTCACTCACATCCCACGAAAATGAACCTAATTGGAGTTATTATGCTCGTCCGGACGGGTTTTTAGCCTTAGTCGGCTGGGACCACCAGATGACCACGAATGTGGATCCCTGCTGTGCTGTATATGTACGTAGTTAAAAGTACTGATGGCGAGTCAGGCAATTTTATAGGCAGAAAAAAAAAAACGATCAAATAGGTTCAGGCAAATTACTGAGGTTCTGTTAAAGCAGGGCTCGAAATTGCGACCAATACAGTCGCATTTGCGACTAAATTTTTCCCTTTGCGACCAAAATATCTGGAGAAGTTGCAAATTTGCGACTTGTTGTCACCTTCGCTTTTCGAAACAAAAGGGTTAGCAGTTGCCACTTTGCTGCTACTTTTTGCTAAAATAAATAAAGAAATGACAAAATTATTTTGTTTCTCGCTGTGAATTTCTCTGAAGATAGCGTAATTGTAGAGTAATTTAGCTGCGATGTTACGTGCACAGCTCCATTTCTTCGATCATTCGCCATTTTCAGCGGTTTCTTTACACACAAGTATTGCGGGCTCATATTTTTTTGCTAAAACCGCTGACAACACAATGCAGCGCGGCGATTTTGCGACTAAAAATTTGCGAAATTGTGACTAAATTTTCGTATCTTATCGCAAAATGCGACTGGATTTTTTCGTTAATTCAAGCCCTGTAAAGCCTTACCTGATATACATCCAAAACTTGCTTGAAATCACTTGAGTTTTGGCTTTTGTCCTAAAATTTAAAATGCAGGATGAAAAACAAACACTACAAAGGGCAGGGTCTCTGTAATATGTCACTTTGCTAAGAGAATAAGTCTACAAATCATTTTTTGTAATAATAATAAATTACCAATAATGATAACGATAATGAGAGAAGAAGAGAAAGAAGAAGAGAGGAAGAAGAAGAAGAAGAAGAAGAAGAAGAAGAAGAAGAGAAGCGAGAAGGAAGAAGGAAGAAGGAGAAGGAGAAGGAGAAGGAGAAAAAGGAGAAGGGAAGAAGAAGAAGGAAGGAAAGGGAGAAGAAGAAGAAGAAGAAAAAGAAAAGAAAGGAGGGGAGAAGGAGAAGGAAGAAGGAGAAAGAAGAAGAAGAAGAAGAAGAAGAAGAAGAAAAGGGAGAAGAAGAAGAAAGAAGGAGGGAGGAAGGAAGAAGAAGAAGAAGAAAAAAGAAGAAGAGAAGAAAGAAGAAGGAAGAAGAAGAAGAAGAAGAAGAAGAAAGAAGAAAGAGATAAGAAGAGAAGAAGAATAAAGAAGAAAAAGAAGAAAAATAGATACACATGCACCTGCAGATGCACCAAAGAATGACTGCAATTAAGGAAAGAGAAAGACTAAACATGGAGATGTATGAAGATGTAAGACCAAATCTCAAGAGACTGTACCCAGGAGACAAAGTACGGGAATGCAAATAATGTTTTGTTACACTTTACATCAAGTTACAATAAGAACTGATAATTTAAAGAACTTAGAAATGTAGGACTTGTAAATGGACAAGACATCTTGTAAGTATCAAAATGGGTACTATTGCAAAACTGTGAAATCTTAAAATCATTTCACAGTATCTCAGTGTAATATAAAATAATCTTAGATCTTCCAGGAGCAACTTAGATCATTGCTTCCATTGATTCCAGTCCTAAGTTGTTTTTGGAATTGTTTCATGGAAAAATCTGAATGTTTACATTTTGCAGATACTTTACTTACTGCTAGTTACATGACAGCGCTTGGCTGTAATCTTTATAGTACAACTCAAGTCATTCAAGACAGACTTACAGTTCCAAAGAAAACCAGACCGATCAAATCTTTGTCACTGCTAATAATTTTGTTCTTGAGCACACTAACAGCACACTACCAGAAAAAGGTAGAACGAAAAGCAACATGAATTTTATTAGTAGAGAAAGGATTTGTGAAAGTTGAATAGGCCACTTTGGAAAATACCACAGTACTCTTTGTTTGTCCACCCAAATTTTGCAGAGCATTGTTTCAAATTCCTCTTGGGACTTAACCATGGTCTCAAGAGAAAACAAAAACAACGCTTATGCAAAACGTGGGGGGACAAACAAAAGATGGTATTTTCTAAAGTGGCCTATATACACCACATACATATAGTAGAGTCAGAGATGCACTTTTCAATAATGCTATAGGGATACTCTAAAAAAGTATGAGTGCTCTTCAGCAGAATCAGATGCACAACTGTGTGACCACTAGTATGGATGGTAGGATGCCCTACCATTGATAGAAAAGAAGGCTTACAAGAACAAGCTTAAGGCTATTAACCTAGTAGGTTTAGGTGACTCAAACTTCTAGGACTGAAATTGTTAAATTGTTTTTGTTGTAAAGGAAAGGGAAAAAGTTAATGAAGTCTTTTACTCTTTTAATGAGGGTGGCACATAATAGCCATAGGCTAACTAACTTGTGACCCTCAATCATACCAGACCATAGCACCGGGAACTCCATACCCAATTCTTTTCAATCAGTATGTGGGATCTTTAACAATCCATTGAGTTTTTTTACAAGGTTTGTGAGACACTGGCCTACGGTTTATAGTCCTTATATCAGAGAAGACTTGAAAGTCTAGATATTTGAAAATGTAATTTATTACAAAGGCAGCACTTTCTCCTCAGTTATTTTAAGACTCTGAGCGTTGGTCCGGTCGGAGTCAAACTCACGGCCTCCCGCGGGGCAGCCAGATGCTCAACCACCTAATCCATTGTCGCCCAGTAAATCAATGAAAAAGAGTAGTTTTCCCTAACTGGCAATCTTTGGATTGGCTCACTGCACGTACAGAAGATTAAAATTATGAAATTGATGATACCTTGATGCACAGTTGAAACGGAATTTCTCCTCTCGTCCGCTGAAACATTTCCTTGGAGCAGTCAATGACCAAGATGAGGCTATCCTTGTTCTCCCAACGAGTCTGTCATATTTAAGACCAAGGTAAGAGTAATCAAAAAGGCTTTTCGAACATTAGAAATTTGCTTCTTTTACAATCCTAACTTTCCATAAATTTGTGTTCCTAATCTTTACATATAAGTATATGACTTTAACCCCATTGTCCACTCTTGCAAGGGCAGAAACATACACAATACACTGTAACCCATTAACTCCTAAAAATGTCCTCATTGACGAGTACAATTATTTGTCTGGCATTTGACAGAGTAAAATAGACTATCAAGTCTCACTCCTTGGAGTGACAGGTACATGTAGGCCTGTCAAAACCTCACATTGTTTAATCTACACGTAATTGGTTAAATTGTACAGTGTAAGTGGGCCTTGCTTTGTGTCCCAGCACTTGACAAAGTCCCTTCTGACTTATGGCTGATTTTGCTTACGTGGCCAGTTATAAACCATAAGTCTTTTTGAGACAACACTGCCAAGCCAGCAACATTTTGCTGTAGAATTCAGGCCAGACCATAACACACTGGGAACACCAAGTCCTGCTCTTATTGAGCAATTATGTGAGAGATCATTATTGGTTGATACTTGACCAGTGTATCGGTCAATAATCAGTCAACACAATGGAAGAAATAGATTCATCCTAGGGACCAAGAAACACAGTCCTGTTGTAAAGGTTAATTGTTTAGTGAGGAAACCATCCTCAAGGAAGGCAATTTTCTAATGTGTTTGGAAACACTTTAACTTGTTTTTATTACATCAGTCATGGCTTGTCATCTGTGGGTGTAGTAATGAGCTCAGAAAAGCTTGTGATAGGCTGTCACAGTGTTCTTGGATCATGTTTACTGTAGGTAGTCTCGACTAATGTATTGATCGACAGTCATTTGCCATGTTGGTCAACAGTACTAATTAGTCGAAATATCAGTCGACAGTCGATCGATAATCGGGGGTACCCTCTTATGTACGCTATAAAATTATATAGGTATGTGCCGCCCAATAGGGGTAGGGTTTTTGAGGTGCTCAGTCCTTAAACAGGGTATCCTTTTTCGTATGTTTGGTATAATAATTGTGATCCTTAGATATTCCTTAGATAGGGTCACTAAATTGCAGTATCCACCCCAACGAGCAAAATGAAAAAGATATGGTCTATTAAGTTTAACAAAGTGATTATAAGGGATGTTTATAGCTTGTATTGCCGTAAGTGCAAGGCCTTTTGGGCCTTAAAAAGGGTATCAAATCTCTGTTTTCTACCCTTAATAGGGTCAGGGTTTGAGAACCGTGGTAAAGGAATGCTCATTAAAGATGGCTATTTCAATCCTAATCCATAAAGGCTGTTATTTTGGAAGTGTGCTGTAGCTGGTAGAGAAGTGAGAATTAAAGACTGGTGGATCGAATGAGGTGCAGAGAAAGTGTTGGCAAAAGAGAGAGAGACTGCTCTCCCTGTCAAACCCTTTGTCCTCTCCGTTAAACATTTTTTTTGGCTCACTCCAACCCTATGTCATTCACATTATCCAAGATGGCGGCAAAGCGGACCTCAACAAAATATGCCATACTCTGCAGACTATATATAGGCTTATAGCCAAACACAAGAGGAAAAATCAAATCTGTTGTCCCCAGACATCCAGCAATCTTATCCAGCTTATCTTACTTGTTGATCTGGATCAAAATTGTCCCCGCCGTCTTCCTCGTCAAACAAGCCAGCAGTGCTTGCCCAGAAAGTCGACGACCAGTCCGACATGTTTTGCTGATATCAGGCTGCGATGTTGAAAGCAAACGTAATCCCAGGAAAGAAATAAAAGACTTGCGTCTATCTTGCGTCTGCTTGTGTTGAACAGCACTTCCCGCGCTCGTCCCAGCTCTCTTCAAACAGCAACTACGGGCATTTCATGCACGTATTCCATGGTTTCCGAAGCTGGCTGATGGATGGGTAAGTACTTCCCGATGGATGACTGCAGGTTGGAACAACCTAAAACATTAGCGGCTAAAATTAAAGATAATGTTTAGCCTAAGGTTAGCATTTTTGTGCGGAAGGCTTGGGTTGCTTCAGTTATGGTAAAACCCAACCCTGCAACCTGCACTCCGTTGTGAAAAATCACTTCACGGTATGTTTTCTTCATTTATTTATATATGAGAAGAATGAATTTAATAACATCTATAAATTAACGACAGTAGTTAAAGAAGGGTCCTTCGCTGGAAATATTGGTGTTTTTTCGACCATTGTTGAAGAATTAGGAAACACGGAAGGCCATAATGTTATATATTGCTTTGGTATTTATCCTGAGCTCCTTCATAAGAAAAATTCAGCGGCTATGTGACCCAACGTACTGAAATAGTAACGTAACGTATCATGTGTAAGCTAATGCGCCGATCAACTCAAAACTTTAACATCACCCCCACCCAGGGCAAAGGCCGGGTCATTTGAACTTTTGAAGACTGGATCGTTCAAATTCCCGCCCCCTCGGGCCAAAATGGTGTTCAAATGCCCTACCCTATCGTCAGATTTGTCTGTCATACCCTACTAAAGAACAATATTAATCGTCATCAGCTCCTGTCGTCTTGATAACGCTTGTGTATAAACATGCTAACACATGTTTCGTGACCCTGTATATGATGATGCCGTTTTTACCAGACTTGAGCTGCTACGAAAACACAACTTTAATATTGAAACTATTCAAAGTGACTTGAAATTTAAATTAAAAGTCGGACAATGTCACTAAGCTAGTATAAGCTGCTCTAACTCCAAACGCAGCAAAAGTTGTTTAACGAGGAAACTGTCTACTTATCAACAACAGAGCCTAGAGTGTTTACGACTGCATGTATTTTAAATTGTTCAGTGTTGGTTGATTACCTCTAACAGAAAGGTACAGCTTTCAGAGCTTTAACAATGAAATGGGGATGTGAAAACGTACCATATTGTATTCACTCTATTGTATGACAAAGACGAATTACGCAGCCAAAATTCCTTTGAAGACAACTTTTGAAAATCTTTTTTTGTAAGCCAATCGCTCACAAATGCTATATACTCTTCATTCAAACTCTTCAATCTTGTCCAAACACATGTTTTATAGCCGTTAGCGACTTCGGCGTCCGAAATAAAAAAAAAACCTGACACTTTCGGTTCAATTTTTCGCACCTCGTGGACGCAGGCAAAGGTCAAATTCCCCACTCCCTGGGCACAGAAGATAGTCAAATGCCCTGGCTTTGCCCGGTTGGGGAGGGAGATGTTGAAGTTTCTATTTGATCAGCGCATAACGTACCTAACGCCATAAGTGAAGTTCTGCACTGCATTCTATTGCAGCTGCTATTACAACCGTCACACGAGGCCGGGACGAGGCCGGGACGAACTCAGACCGGCATGAGTTCGTATCGGCTTCCAGGACTGCGGACATGGACTGAGGACTGGGTATAAAAGACGGACTGAATACAAAACTTTGACTACGGACTACAATCTTGGCACCCGTGTTACCCAATCTAAATGGGTAATACCCATATAATCTAAATTTAGATCAGTGGGTGCAAGCCATCTCAGATGATCATTCGAGTCATCCAAGCAACTCATTAAATATGCGTTTCCTCTTTCACTTCAATTACATGAAGTTTACCCTATACTTAGAAATTTTCTCGTCAGGAAAAAAGAAGGGAAAAAAAAGGGAAAAAAAGGAAATTTTTTGTTTAAGATGATCGACGGACATGGATGACAAAAAGGTTGAACTTAGTCCGTTAGCCACGCGTAACGAATTATCGATAACCACCACACCATCGAAGCACGCTGCTGAATGAAAGCGAATTTTTATAATATTTAAATAGAGACCTATTACCAATATTGAAAGCTAATGGATTTAAGATGGGTGCTTACTTAGAATGGGCGTTTAGACTTAAACACAGTTTATCAGCACTATTCAAAATGGGTGCTTAGACCTAAATACGGTGCATGCATGGTTAGATGACTCGGATGATCATCTGAGATGGCTTGCACCCACTGATCTAAATTTAGATTATATGGATATTACCCATTTAGATTGGGTAACACTGGTGATCTTGGACAAAACTCGTTGGGAAAATGTGACGCTCTAATCTGTCTGTGTGATAAAGAGTAAATTCTTCCTACTTTCCCCCCTCCCCCCCATTCCAATGTTGTTTTAAAAAGTGACCAAAAGCTTGCACAGTATTTTGCATCAGGATCAAGATCAGAATTTTGTGAGTGCGTGCCAAACGATGCTTATAAAACGCGGACTGCGGACTAGGTATGAAACAAGGACTGAGTATCAAAAAACGGAGTATGTAACAAAACTAGGATAGTACTGGCCCAGATACAGATTTAAAAAAAGGCCTTGAGTCCTCTACACGGAAATGCCCAGTCACAACATCGACCGGGCTATCAAAAGTAAGAAGAGAGATTTTAGAGCGGTTTGCCATTGAGTGTCGAAAGTAATTACATAATTACTTTGGTTTATGATTGCTTCACTCAGTGATTGGTTCAAAGTTTTCGCTTTCAACCAATCAGAAATGAAACCAAAACCAATTGTGGCTTGCGCATCTACATTTTCCCGCGCTTTGTGCTGGCTACGTGTAATTACTTGGAGATTTGATTGGTTTACTGGATTGTCTCCTTCCTTTTTGATTGGCCAAATTAATTACTTTGGTTTTGGTTTTACGACACTTGATTGAAACTCGCTCTATCTCAAAATCGTACTTCACTTCACGAGTTGAACACCACAGGGAGTGGAAAAATTTTTATGGGGAAGAACGGAAACATGTAAGGCCAGGAGCCCATGACTAGGAGCCTCCCAATGCATTATATCCTTGAGTCAATCTTTGCGCGTATCTTTCTATATTTAGAACTAATCCTTCAGCAGGAAACTCACATTGACAACAATTTACATCCATTTGCACAGTTTGCATACATTGTTTTTGCTATTTTTGTCTTTGTTCCACAATAACTTTATTCTGATTGGCCATTCTAAACAGTGTGTGCAGAGCCGAAGAACTCGTGGCGTTCTAAAAATAGAAAGATACGATCAAAGGTTGACTCATAGGGCTTGTATAGGAGAGGCAAGCTCCTACTCATGCGCACCTGGTAAGGCATATACTTCAACTCTACGTATATTTCCATCATTAAATTAAAGTCCTCTGACTGTTGTTGTCGTAGTTCGTGCCAGGATGGCCGGATGGTTTCAAAACACACGAAGACTGTTTTGGAATGTCACGCAATCTTTACTCCTAAATTCTGCGTAAGAGGCTAAAGATGAAGTCGGAAGTGTGTACGCGTAAATCAGGACATGGACTATAACAGCTGATCTCTTGGTCGAGTGCTGTTTACAGACGGACCCGTGCAACACTGAGGTGAAC
>NC_090877.1:40458556-40471056 GCF_036669935.1 Montipora foliosa | reverse complement strand
TTTCGAACATTTGAAAAATGGTACAATTGCCCGTTTTTAACAGATTTTTATCCTAAAAAGGTCACCTAGAATTTTCGGGAGCCTTTTTCTGGCTGAAATTTTCGAAAAGGTAAGTCTTGATCCCTATAGTTTTCGGATCACTAGACTTTCAGCTAGGAAATTCGAAAAGATGAAACTTTTTTAGGGGATAAAAATATCCCTATATCTACCGTTTAAATACTAAAATACGTTTAACAATGCTATGTTTAAGTGGTTTTGAACCCATTTCTCGTTGGATGCCCCTGACTCATCCCCTCTTAAGAGAATTGTAGTCCAAATGTTTCCCTTCACCATTTAACTTATTGTGACAGCTCTCAGTTTCCAACGTATAAAAGTGACCCTTTCTGAATATTTTCAGTTTCCAGTTCAATGGCTGACTTGTTTTGGTACCCATCCTGAGGGAAGGAACTGTGGAAACGGTTTTTCTCGAGGAGTGGCTGCCACCCCAATCATCATACTTTCTCGTCCTCCATAACTGACCAAACTACGCTCGCCATATATGGAGACATAATGGAATATGAAGCATCCGCTGTCAAGTGGAGAGTGGTAGGTAACATTCTCTCATCATTGCTGCTAATTTCTACTTGACCATTAAATTTGGCTGAGCATTTGCTTCTGTTCTTAAGTTTTAATTTAACTGGAGAGTTCACATTCCTTGAGTATCTTTCAACGGTCTTTACAGTCTTTTCCGCTGTTTTTTTGTTTATCTTGTTCATAGTCATTGTGGGAAACACTTTGTTACTTTCAAGCCTTCTTGCACAACTCTTAGTTTCGTCATTTCCGCGCCAATGGACCTCGTAATTTATATTGCCCAGTTCTTGTACTTTATTGCGACTGACTCGGCTTGTCCTTTGAGCGTCATATCGGAGCAGTTCTTCGCAGGTTAGACTTATCGGTAATTCATCGTCAAATTTTATCTGATCAGAGTCGGGTCCTTGCACTGCATTCGAACGCCGAAAAAAAGAGGGTTTTTCCTCAGAGTGCGCTTGGCAACTTTTATCATTTCGCGTTATTTCTGTTGCACAAGTTTTCGCGCTCGTCAGCTGGAAAACGTCGAACACATCGCTTTTACAAGAAAAGCTCGCCTGTCGCTGTCCATTCCCCAAATTACAACAATCATTTAACGTTTCTGCTAAATCGTTACCACATGACGAGGTTAGGTGTCGTCCATGACTTTGACACATCATCAAAGATTGAGCAAATTCATCAGTCTTTGCCTCAATATCCGAACTTTCATCACATTCACTTTCAGAAACACTGGAATCCTGCTCGTTCCACCATCCGTTGCCAGGCAACGCGTCCCCTTTACAATCTATCTCCTCTGAACTAAACTTAATCGCTGGTAGCTTTTTTTCTTTGTCACTTAATGTTTCCCCAGACGAATGAGTCGGACTTGAAGCTTCTCTCCTGCGAACACTGCGAAGCAGTGCTTTAGAATGAACCCCATCCTTCGTAGATCCATCGCAGTGGGAATGATCTGATTTGTTTGTTAGTGTAAGTGCTGTTTTCATCTCTTCGCCAAGAGAAGAGTTTCTGGTAAAGTTTTCTTCAACATTATTGCAATTGGCCATCTCTCGAAGTTCTCGAACGCAAACAATTTTGTTTAGCTTCTGCTGGATTTTTCCTTGAAATTCTGACCTAACTTGATATATTGTTGCGTTTCTTGTAAGCAAGCCTCCAAGTTGCTTTGATAGACAATCTCTTTTATCTCTCACAAGAAGTGCTTCAATATTATCAAAAAGTCGTTGCGATGAAACTAGAATCTTACACGAAATTTCTTGGTCAAAAACGCTGGCCTTCGCTAGAGGAAATAATTTGCAATCCATGACAGGTTCTCTTGCGTTAAATTTAGTCGACAAAGTTATATAAATTGTTATTCTTGATCAAGTATTCCATTAAGGCAGCCAATTATGATTCCACCTGCCAAACGAAACTCATTGATTCACAATACTCTACATGCAGTCATCCGAGTGGTCAAATTTTTAAACCAGTGGCATCAGATTCTTTACTGTAGAAGTTCAATAATTATTACCAAACTTACTCTTGTTTTTGAGTGAATTATTTGAAATAATAAACCAGTTAACAAACTAAAGAATTGCTTGTCTACAGTAATTTTATATAGACGTTTTTATTTTTGTTTTTCATGGATCACGTTTCTAGTCTTATTATTTGGAAGTTTATCTGTCTGTCTGTCTATCTATCTATCATTTGAAATATTTTGCACTTTTTTTCGCGAAAACTGGCCTTGATTATTTCAGTTAACTTTAAAGCATGTTCATTGCTTATACACAAAAGGAAATATAAGAAAATACCATAAGAACGCGCGAAAACTAAAAAAAATTTTGTACAAGCAGGGGTTTTTGAAGTTCGTCGACGAGACCGATTATTCCCTGACAGCGCTTTGTTTCTCGACAACTCCAGGACGTAAGATGCCCGAATCTTTTGTTCTGACAACTTGAATGCGAATAGTTAATTGTGGGTTAGTATAAAGCGAGTCTCTTGATTTATGTGAAGTGGCTGCTCGTGAAGCTACTTCCATTAACTCTTTAGCTTGTACGATTTGTTTTCCCATTACAGAGCACGTGATTTTCTCAAGGGAATTTTCTTTTAGTTTTTTCATAAGTTATGTGTCCATATACACGTGCGTAAGACGACATTTGAAAGAAACTATTCTCTAGAGTCACATGACGTGGTCTGAAATTGGAAAACAAAACGTACAAGCTAAAGAGGTCAATTATTTATCCTCGTCAGTCAGTCCAAAAAATCACAAAAAAATCAGTACTTCTATAAAAAGAATCGATTCTATGAAGGCCATTGGATGGACATCTGTATTGTCTCTCTCTCTCTCTTTTTTTTTTTTTTTTCGAGTCAGAAGTGTCGATCACTTTCATTTGGCCTAGGCCCATCGGTTTATGAAATGATACAGGCGCCCGTTTGTTGAAAGTCCCGAAAATTTTCGGTGTCACAATTACCTTTGTATTTTAAGAAAGGAGAGGTTTTAAGACATCAAATTTTCACAATCATTTTGTTTTTAGTTATCTTGGAAACACACTAAAAGATCATCTTGCAATTTCACAAATGGCTTTTCGGAACCGAAAATCGAGAAACGGGTTCTAGGTCCCGCCAATAAATGGCCAAGTGAAGCTATGATCTTCGCAGTTATGAGCGCAATTTTTGCAATTGCGTAGAGAAGCCTGAAAAATTCAGGACTTCAACGGGGTTTGAACCCGTGACCTCGCGATTCCGGTGCGACGCTCTAACCAACTGAGCTATGAAGCCACTGACGTTGGGAGCTGGTCATTTGTGGGTTCTAATGGTCCCGTCAGGAATGAATCAATGATGAAATGGTATATGAAATGAATCATATGTGAACTGCGGATATGAAATCAAGTGAAGCTATGATCTTCGCAGTTATGAGCGCAATTTTTGCAATTGCGTTGAGAAGCCTGAAAAATTCAGGACTTCAACGGGGTTTGAACCCGTGACCTCGCGATTCCGGTGCGACGCTCTAACCAACTGAGCTATGAAGCCACTGACGTTGAGAGCTGGTCATTTGTGGGTTCTAATGGTCCCGTCAGGAATGAATCAATGATGAAATGGTATATGAAATGAATCATATGTGAACTGCGAAGATCATAGCTTCACTTGATTTCATATCCGCAGTTCACATATGATTCATTTCATATACCATTTCATCATTGATTCATTCCTGACGGGACCATTAGAACCCACAAATGACCAGCTCCCAACGTCAGTGGCTTCATAGCTCAGTTGGTTAGAGCGTCGCACCGGAATCGCGAGGTCACGGGTTCAAACCCCGTTGAAGTCCTGAATTTTTCAGGCTTCTCTACGCAATTGCAAAAATTGCGCTCATAACTGCGAAGATCATAGCTTCACTTGATTTCATATCCGCAGTTCACATATGATTCATTTCATATACCATTTCATCATTAATAAATGGCCAATCAGGTTGGGCCTGATAACCACTCTTAAATGTCTTTTATCAGCACGAAAATACAATGAAAAAGAGATCCCATTTACAAATTTATAAAGAGTTTTATACATGATGAAATTAATTTTGCAACATCCGGTAGAAAAATCATAGAATGGAAGACTTAAATTTCCAGGTAAAAGTGATTAATCAGAACGTTATATTTTTAAATCCCTAGAAAATTGACTTAAAGCGTCCTCCGAGTCTTTTCCAGAATTTACGAGTTGGTAGACACCTCGCTGTCAACAGTTTTCTCAAAAATCATAAAGAAATACTGGAGAAACTTTGTATAACTTTCTTTGAAGCACTTTTTGGCAGAACAGAGAGTTGGCTGTCTTTTTAAATACTTTTCTTAAAATTCTTATCTTTACCGGAAGAATTGGATGATAAAACCGTAAATAAATACACCAAAATAGTTTCTAGGGCCTGAAGCATTGTTTTAGACAAATAAAAATAATAACCCCAAACGTAAATACAATTTTTTCTTCAGTTTTGTTCCATGGTCTGGTTACAATTACAGTTAGAAAAGCTAATTCTTTTCTATTTCGATTCTATTTGACAGCTTTTCCAATTTCTCTCGCCTCTTTTCCACCGAACTGCCTGACTGACTGATAGTTGTTTTTACCAAGAGAGTTTGTTTTCATATCTTGTCGAATGAATTTACAACTTTTGGCAGAAGTCAATAATTTATCAGAATCAACAAAATCAAGAAAAGATGCATTCTTTTTCAAGGAAATCACATTTGTTTTAAATCGTTATAAGCCAGCCACAAGAGTTGATATTCTTGGGAGGAAATCGCACAGAATTTATATATTGGTTGCAGAAAAAACTTTGAATCATTTCATTAAAATATCTGCAGGACACGAAACAACAGGGGTTTGACATCAGCCTTGCATCAAAATGTATATAAAAAATTTATTCGGCCCGGGTTTTCGCATCAACCCAAAAATATGTGTGGTTCAACATTTCTACTCAAAGCCGCAAAAGCACGGCCTTTTACTTTTCTTGTTTTTCCGAGGCAAAACCGAGCGAGCCCCCACAACTATCCGAACAAGAGTTGAATAACTTGTCCAAGCTATTGATTTGCGTTCGGTCATGTCCGTGTTTGTTTCTGGTCGATTTGAAAACCTACAGTTCGGGTATTTCTTCAATAATAAATCAAAGCACATTAAGATACCCTTCTCTCGTCGAATCGTATCCGCACAAAGTTGCATTAAAGATCTTCCTCCTGGAAAATTAAAGTATAGCAAGTCGGAAACACAATTTGACTAAAAACGATTAGGAAAAAATTGCTCCCAAGCTAAACATCATGTCGATTAATATACTGAGTTGGCTTTACGAAACTGCGGTCAATTATGAACGGGGTAGGGGTAAGATTTAAAAAACTACGGGGTACCATTCGTTAGAACTTCTTAAACGAAGTGAAGTATAGCGATGTTTAAAACAAAAGCATCTGTTTGGTCCCGCCGAATTTCTAGCCAACTATACAACGAGCGGCCTTGTCTGTAAGTTAGGAATCTTCTGCATTAGCAAATGTTTGCCTTTAAAAACCCATAAATTCCATTACAGTTGTTTTCAGGGCGTATTTTTTGCTGGAGGACCAATCTCCTTCTTGCTTTTATTATCTGTCTAAATTAGAGTACACGGATTCTATTTTGGGAAAAAACTAATATTTGTTCCAATCTTTTTACTTCAAACTGAAATAACTGGCAAACTCGCTCAGAAATATTATCCAAAAAAACTGTTGCCCTTAATTTAGCAAATTTTTTGGGCAGCACTGACAATTTTCCCGAATTGATGGGGTCAGTCAATACTTAAGTACTTTTTCCAAAACATTGAATGCATTAAAAATTTAAAACAAGCAAGAATTAGGTGATTCTCATCCCTATGCGGAAATATTTTCATCCAAAAAAGATCTTCGCTTTTGGTCGTGGAAGGCAGCGGCTATAGTTAGAAGTGGGCATTATTTATTGACTTGACAAGACAATGGAAAATGACGATCTCTTTGCTCACACTTAAAGCAAAAATTTAATTTTGGAATTTAAGTGGTTTTAAAATGATTTGTTCGGTACCAAATATTGTAAGAGCGTTCGAATTCTTCGTGCAAAAATACAAGAACAATGTTTTCGTCAAAGACAAAAGCAATCCAAGGCTGATCCTTAAGGTTATATTCCGTTGTGACAGCCTTGCAATCTTATCAAATTGAAGCGATTTAAATCTCTCGATTTAGATAATACAAGCTGTCGAATCAACTCAAGCTTAATTTTTCAGAAGGCAATTTCTTCAACTTCTCCGCGCATGATTATGTATTCTGGAGGTTACAAGGGCAAATAAAGTAACGCTTTTGCGACTAAATTAAAAAGAAACCACTAGATTTAATGTACTTGTAGTGGTATTTCAATGTAGTATAAGCTGAAGCAAACGCTACGTTTTCTGATCTAATTTGCGACTTGTAAATTTTAAGAGTTTGAATGTCGAGTATCTGCATCAGTGAAAAGCAGGTGCTAAACTCGCTCCTTATCTCGTTACAAATTACTAAGAAAAACATTTCTCTTATAATGAGAAGAAATTAACGGGCTTAGGGGAAAATCGTATTAAATCCCGTGAAAGACGAGTATTTTTGAAAGAAAGTGAATTTGAGTCCTGCTTCACAACTGCGGAGTTAAAACAGTTGACTTTATGGAAATTATAAAATTTGCATGTGCACAGTTGGAAAGCATCTCAATGCATTGTTGGACCCAATTCCTTCTCTGCATACAAATGTATTTGCTTTCGGCGATTATAAACTTTCATAATTTTCAATCTAGGTTTTTCACTCTTGATTATTGCTCTTTTCCCCCGTCCTAACCGAGTCATGACATTCTTGCGCAAGCAATGATTTTCTTTCCTCAAATTTCGTATTGCTGGCCGAAAATGACGCCAGTTTCGAGCGCTAGATTCGATTCCTTAGCTGGATGAGGGAGGTTGGTTAATTACAATTGTAGACATCTTCATGAAATAGTAATGCAACATTTTTTAGTGGTCTGCGAACACACAGTCATAAATATATTGATGTAAACATGCGTCGAAGCTTGCATTTGTTAATTCAGCGCAGGTAGGGAAACATGACAGTTCGCCTTAAAAGCCAAAGGAGTCGAAAATGATAAGTTGGGACGACACTCGTACACTTTGCGCCTACTTAGAATGAATCAGTGATAACTTAAATCGGTGATTACGCTTGTGTGTACAAATTTTGCGGTAACGGTGCCACTCGCAAATCCCCATACAAGATTAATCTACAAGCGCGCGGACGGCTAGGTTCGTTGTTGTGACATTTCTAATGTTGACGACGGCCACGACATCTGCATCTTCAAACCAGGACCCAAATGGTACGCCTGGCAGTGTCTATCGAGGCTACAAGCAGTTGACGGGCAAATGTGAAGCCAATTCACTTAACTTCATTCCGTCAAACATGGCTGACGACCCAATTGTGATAAACGTTGGCGGGAAGCGCTTCGAAACTTACGAAGAGACGCTCGCGCGTTTTCCGGATACTCTTTTGGGCTCGGCAAGTCGACGTTCTAAGTTTTACAACACCAAGCGACAAGAGTACTTTTTTGATAGACATCGAACAGCTTTTGACTCTATCCTGTATTACTACCAATCTGGAGGCTCTCTGATTCGACCAGAACACGTTCCCCCTCATGTTTTTATCAACGAAGTTATCTTCTTTGACCTACCTGAGGAAGCCGTCCAGGTTGTCCAGCTCGAGGCGGGAATTGCTGATGAACCGGAGGAACAACCCATGCCAAACAACTATTACATGAGAATAATTTGGAACACGCTAGAATATCCCAACTCTTCGCGTGTCGCCAAATTTCTAGCGATTTTCTCCGTGATAGTCATCTCTTTGTCGTTGATAATTTTTTGCATCGAAACACTGCCGTCGTTTAATACAAAGGAAACGAAACCTGCCAATGCAACCGGGGACTGGAAGTCCGAAAACTCCTATGATAAAATATGGTTCCAACTAAACACATTTGTCATCGTTTGGTTTACGGGTGAGTATGTCATTCGTCTCATCACCTCTCCACAAAAATTCAAATTTCTCATCGGAGCACTGAACATTATTGATTTATTATCCATATTGCCCTACTACGTTCAACTTGGACTCCAAGAGGACGACTCGTCGATCTCCGTTCTCCGTGTTGTGCGTGTGGTCCGCGTTTTTCGCGTATTTAAACTCTCGCGTCACTCGCGCGGGCTACAGATATTGGGGAACACGCTCAAAGCGAGCTTAAATGAACTGATTATGTTAATGTTCTTCTTAACTATTGGTGTTATGATATTTGCTAGCTGCGTTTACTACGCCGAAGGAGGGCCAGACAGTGATTTTCAGAGCATTCCACACGCGTTTTGGTGGGCCGTAGTAACTATGACAACGGTCGGGTACGGAGATGTATCCCCCACTAGTTTCCCAGGGAAGATTGTTGGAGCGCTATGTGCTATTTCAGGTAAGAAAACACAGTGGACATTCAGAAGCACGTGATCTTGTTGTGGGCTTGAAGCCAACAAAATACAGGCAGTGATGTGGGTTTGACAAGATACTCAAGTCCGCAGCCAAGATCAAATTTGCGGTTTGATAACAAACGTTGAAAGTTTACCGGAAATTGTATTCTGTTAGACGAAAAACAAGGAAGTGTCTTGTTAAAGCGCCAACAAGTTAGACCTTTTCCAGATCTTGTCAGTCACTAACACGTGTCTATCTTTGGACCCTCGTTCGTACACCTCTATTTCACCCCCAAAGTTGTTTGAAAGAGTTTAAAGTTCATTCTCTTCCACAGCCAATGACAACGTTTTATTTCCGATTAAAATTTTCCAAGTCTTCTTGACAACATTGTTTTATGCTTCGAGCCTCGAGCATGCACGTTGATTAAAATCGTGTCGCTCACGAATCTAAACTACTTTTAACTTTGGGGGGTGACTGGTAAGCGGTTCTTGATAGCCCTATCGTTCACTTGAGAACTTATCTAAAGAAAACCATGTTTATTTCCAAAAGCCTAAATTAGCGGTTTACAGTGAATTCTTATCCTGTGAAGAATTAAGTAAAATGAGTTATCTTGAAACACATGAAGTTTGTGGAAGGGAGTCCCAAAACAACTTAATTTCTTCGGCTTTTTTTCAAAGGCTGCGTGCGGTCTTCGTGGATCGCGCGCGGAGTTCATTCCATTGTCAATTTCCTCATAACCGCGTCGTTGTGAATAAAGTTATTGCTTGTGTGAGAAGTTAAAACAATAGCTTTGGTGATGAATTATTTTTTCAAACAAAAGGTTAGTTCAAGGAAAAAAAAAACATCAGTCAGTTCGCCATTTTTCTCACTCGTTCGATGGCAGTTGGGAATTAATTAAAGCCCAGCGCTTTCTCCTATCCTTCGGGAAAAGTCTTTTTTATCAAGTGATTGTAAAGAAAAAAATTATTGTTAAATATTAATTGGCTTCACAACGCTCAGAAGTGAAACAATACGAACATGTTTTTCGTTTTTAGTTCGCCTTTAACATTCATGCTTTCACTTAATAGATGTCATGCCAATATTCCACTCAAAATAATCAGAACGAAAAAAATATTTTGGAAAATAGTTACGAAGAAAAGTTCAAATTAAAGTCGGGCTTTTGTGCTTCAGAATGGTTTTCTAGTTTTTTAAAAATTTATTGCTACCTACCCCTGATATTATCCCCTATTTCAAAGAACCCATCGAATTTCTTGATGTAGTTGTTTCTTTTAGAACACACGCTTGACCTTGTAAATTGAGATTCACTGATTCAATCGGATTTACATCGTTTTTGGAACACGCAAACCAAGAGAGAACATTTCTGTAATTTCACCTTGGTGTTTGCGTCGTATTGAAGAGAAATTATCAATACTCTATCGAATTATTTCAAAAAAGTCGTAGGATGTTAAGTTTTAGCTCCGAAAGCGGCAAGGAAGGGAGTTTTTCCTTTAAAGCTTTTGGTCGAGACCCTCTCAAATCAACAACAGTTTTCAAGGGCTGTAATAGAGTTAGAAACTAAACAAAAACATAGTGGAACCCAACTGGGATCTTAAAAAATTACGAACTTTTCTAGCACGAATCAGTAATTTCTGTTAAAGTCGTGCATAACAATGGTAGAATAGTCTCTTTATGTGAAGATTCTTGAATCTGATTCCCGGATTGACACGATACGAAATACAAATTGTCGTTTTCATGAAACACTGGCATTTTTTAAATCGGGTCTCAGGTAGAGTAAGGTTTTTAAATCACAGCATGATATCAAAAAAATGAATGCATTTTTTTTCGAACACTTTGCATATACTATTGGAGAAACGAACGAACGTAATATAAAGAGAAAATTGCGAATGACCGCAACACACAAGATCCCTCGGCTCTACTAATCTTCACCCATTCTGCAATTTCATATCAGTAAAAACGGTTTTTTTATTAATTCCTGGAGCCTGTGTTTTCATTTGTTGTACCCAAAATAAATTCTGCGATGTAGAATCTACGCAAACTCCCACGCTAATTCAAAAATTTAATTTACGTGGAAAATAAAGTTATCGAAAATTCTGCTTCAATTGTCCAGTGAAGAAGTTCGTGTTTGTTTATTAATCAGTTGAAAGTTTCAGAGCACCTGTTTTGTTTGCTGGGTACCTGTCAACTATATGCATTCTGAGAGACATTTTATCGAAACCCTGAAATTCTGAATTCTTGCAGTAAAAACGTGAAAAAGCAGTATTCGTACCTTTGAATCAACGAGCCCCAATCGTTTTCATTTGTTTTTGTTTTTTATTTTGTTGCAAAGTTTCACAATTCAATCAAGCAGAATGAGGCTTCAATTCCGGCTGATTCTCACATCTCGAGAAAATTTTCAGATGACTTTCTTCCTCGTGTGGCCGTATATATTTTGAACGGCTCCAGTTTACTAGCTCTGTCTATGAAAATCAAAAGTACTGAATTCGAAATTCGAAAAGACCAATTTAAGGAATTAAAAAAAAAAATGGATTCCTGTTTTTCTTGGCCGGTTATGTTGTTGTTTGACTTATTGATGGGTTGCTGTTTCTGCTCCCAAACGTTTCCACGTTTTCTTGTTTAACTATTCTAAGTTTTTATAAAAACACGTTTTAAATTACAGCCTTGCGACCATGCGTTATCGACCCAGATACAATGTCCCATAAATTTTCTAATATTCACGGCATTCTTGGGAAGTTAAGTAGTTTGTTCAGCTTGTGAAAGCTTATGCCGTAAACTGAGTTGGTCTTACTGTTTCAATAGTTCATTCTATTCTACATTCAAGCAAAATGAAAGAGTACAGTCGCCATTTACAATTAAGTACAATTTTGTTCGAATTCTTGAATGTCGCTGTATAGTTCATGTTTAGTTTTATCAGTGACTTGTTGTACTTGTCCACGCACGAATCCACTGACGTGCTTAATTACGTGGGATGCCTGTGGCAGACCACGTTTAAAAAGGGCTTTGGTGTCGTCGTAGTCAGATGTGGACATAAGCCACGTGCTTATTCCATATTGTGACCATAATATTGTGAATAACGTGACATTGCAAAGCTGAACTAATTAAATATTCTTCAAGCTTGCTTGGAATATCTTAACAGGCATTAAAACAGTAACTGTTTTCACAATTTTTGTAGAGGAAATGGTCAATATCGGCCCGGTTAAGGAATGAAGATATTTTTCGATCGGTAATGATTTGGGCGTTCTCTGAGGTAGCGAAGCATCCGACCTGCTTTGGAAATCCTCCTTGTAGGAGCAGTTGGCATTTTTCAGAAAATGCTCGAGTCATGACTGAAGTCAAGCTGCACTCGTCGTTCGCTCGGCTCTTAAATATACCTGGGAAATTTCGGAAACTTCATTGGCTTTCCTAGTGGCAACGTGTGTACCAGTGTGCACTACAAACCTACAGATTCTCACAGTTATTTGTTGTATTAATCTTCACATCCATCGCATGTCAAGAACTCCATCCCTTATTCTCAATTTCGTAGACTTCGACGTATGTGTAGTGATGACTCCAATTTTTTCAGCAAATCAGAGATGTGCCAGTTCTTCGAAAAACGTGGCTATCCTGTCTCTCTGATCAAAGTGGGCCGTCATCGCGCCCAACAATAAGAATGACAGAATTTCATTCACCCTCACTTTCCATCCTCATAATCACGCAGTCAAAAGTATCATTCTTAATTACTTTTAATCACTCCAAAATGATCCCGAGACTGGTAGAATCTTTTCGCAACCTCCACTAATTTCATTCAAACGCGACAAAAACATAGGTAACTTTTTAGTTAGAAGCGCACTCAAAACTAACGAGGAACCCGGCACTTTCAAATGCACGCGCACACGATGCAAAACTTGTCCTTTCACTCTTAACACTATCAAAATATCGGGATCTAAGGGATCTGTTAAGATCATCGATCGTTTTATTTGTACCTCCACAAATGTCATTTATTGC
>NC_090877.1:40433556-40453556 GCF_036669935.1 Montipora foliosa | reverse complement strand
TCTCGTTTTATATATATTGATGGCTAAAAACCAAAGAAGCTATTAGCAAAAAGGCAATAATTGGTTTCCTTTTTGAATATTTTTTATTTTTTTAAGACACTCTCAGTAGCTGAGAGAATCTTATACTGTTCAAAGCCGAAGGAAATGATAGCGCAACTCATCTAAGAGAATAAAAGACGAAGGCTTTAAGATGAACTGAGAGGTTTTCTCTGCAAAACAATGATAAAAGTGGAATTAAAGGTGAAAAAAATCTTAAGTAGCGCGGAGTATACTGACCATAATTACTCTAATTTTATCGTCCGTTCGTCAACAAGACGGAGAGCCTGGGCCTGAGACGGGAGTCGGGAACGAGCGTGGGATGAAGGCTAACTTCCATTCCATGCTCGGTGCAGTCCCACCCTGCGGTGGAAATGAAAATTCGCGTTCTTTTACTGACGCGTTTCGTCTAGTATAAAACTAAAAAAATCAAAGTTCATTGATAAAAACATTGTCTTTTTCGTGCTTAAGAATCTATCAATAAACAGTTATGCTTTAAAGTGGTTTTCAATCGAGTGTCCATGCGCAGATAGCCTTTTTTTAGCAGTGCTCTTCCACGTTATTTGATTGGCTTGCGAAATTCAGATAACTTTTTTGGCCAATCGGAGAAGAAATTGAGAACTTGGCGTGGTATGCACTTTGGTTTTTTCGCACTCAGTTCACGCCCACGATGCGACTGTTCTCTCTACGTCATCTGTGATTGGTCATTTGTAGGTATTTTAACATCCGACTGAAAACCTCTTCAACCTTGGCCCGACCTTGGATGTGAAAACAAATGAATCTCACGGATAATGTGACCTTAAATTTTAAGGGAAACGATAGGTTAAGAAGCTACGAGTAAAGTATATGAAAGTATAATTTTATTGACAATTTTACTGTCGTAAGGAGAGAGGATGGATGCTGAGGAACAATTTTCCCCTTACCTTAAGGAGACAAGGATAGAAAAAATTAAGAGGACAATACAACGAGAATTGTTAACATTCTCCGCTGAAAGTTGTCGTACTCTTGAGACTTTATATAGTTTTGTTTAGTTATAGCTGTTACTATAGTTAACTGCAAAATCCTGCGGACAAAGTGACAGAATGAACGAAGAAGAATCAACAAGGTGTTATTTATGACTGTTGTAACAGCCATCAGCATTGGTGTGTCAGTGTGTGTGTGCAATAGAGGCTTGTCTTCGGCAATTCTTCATATTTTTACAGCTGGATAAAGAAAGGTCACACCTCGTTACCTGTTTATGTGAGTTGCTCTTGATTTGTATATGGAGAACAGACGAAGAACTTCAAAAGAAAATAGTAAACCGTAGGTCATGTGTGGTTCCAACTAATGTTGCTCCTGGTGGAACAAAAGCACAAAGTGACATCTCAAGGACTAAAAGGCTAATACCTATGAGTTAACAAAGAAAATGATCTGCAAGTGGGCAAATTGTCTTGCACATGCCTGTACGAGTCATGACCCAGCTCTTTCAGTTACTCTCGTGATTGGTTTAAGTTTCGTTGACCAATCAGATCTTTTAGATAGCATTTTAAAGTGGACCTAACCTCGAAGTATTTTTTGAAAAAAGTTAAATGTCTAACATACGTTTTACCTTTGCTTCTCTCGATTTTACTTCTAATAAGCCTAGTGAGTTACGACAGAGTGACAAAGCTGTCATTCATTTATCCCATGACCGGGCTAGTGAGAGGTATGGGTCTATCCCTTCAGTGACGTCAAAAACTAACTTCTTTCAAAACTACAATGCAAACTAGTTTATGACGTCATCGAAGGACTAGGCCCATGCCTCTTACCGCCTCGGCCGTAGGACAAATGATTGCCAGCATCTTTTTCTTACTTACCTTATGAGGCACATTAAAAAGTTAAATCTAGATAAGTAAATTTAAATATATGTTTGATATTTAGCTTTTGCTAAACAAAATGTTTTGAGGTTAGGTGGAATTTAAAGTGAAAATGGCGGGTTTTCCTCCGGGATAGCTTTTTCAAAGCGTTTTAGATAGATGAGCTTTTCAGATTCGAAACTGGCCGGTTGTAAAAGCTATGCATAATTTGACCCAGCTCACCTAGACGACACTCCATCAAGTTTGTTTCATCTACCGTAGAATGATTCTAGCTTAACCATGTGACCGATGGCTGTGCTTCTATTGGACACACACTACTGACGTCATCTGTATAGCACGGAATTGTTCTAAATGCTTTTATTAAGTGCAAATTTTATACTCCGCAATTTAAGTCGTATGTGAACTGAACAGCCTGCTGCAATAGGCATTTTTGTAAATTACTTCGACTGCGTCTTATTCCGAATAAAATATTAAATGATTTTGTCTTACAGGCTCGATGGTCTGTTATTTTCACCAATCTCATAACACAGTTCTTTTTTTTTTTGGGGGGGGGGGGGGAGCGGGGGTTATTTTCATTAAAGCAATGGACATCCAGTTCACTGAAGCATGGTAGGGTCTCAAGACTAAATAACTTGTATTGTTTTTATGTAAAGAACCCCCAAAACGTATTGCACTATGGGATGGAGAAAATAGCGAATAGTGATAAGGAAATCTTCGATGACGTCATTTCATTAACATATGAGTTTGCTCACACAAGGTATCCTCGGTCATCCTTCTGTTTGGGAAGACCTTAGACAGCAATGACCAGAACTACAATACTCGTCACATTTGTTGGAACACCCATCCCCGTTTCCCCCTTCCTCCAATGTTGATTTCCACAACTACTAGTAGTCGCCCGAAAAATTCTCACACAACATTGAATTGGGGGAAGGGGGATGTGGTATAAGCTACGATCTTGTAACACGATGATTCTGACCATTCGCTAAGTGTTCCAACTAAATATGTCTAGTATTGTAGGTATCGGAGAGGCTGAACATTTACGCACGCATGCGCTGACGGAATGTTTGAAGACGAGGCGAGAAAAATATGCAGCACCTCCAGACGTGGCGCTGGAGCGTCGTACCAAACGAGTCATCCCGGGATTTCGGTCCGTAAGATCGCTTCTGGACGCAGTTGGCCCTTTGCTGCTTTCTGCTACCGACCTCGCCTCCCGGTACGGCATTGAGGGAGAGTTATGTCGGCCCCTAAACCATATGAGACAAATCCCACGCCTACTCACAGCTCCAAACCGCCCTTGTCATTACAATTTAACGTAAGATTTCGATGGCTTATATATTCAAGAGAAAAGTCATTTTATCTGTCATATGGTAAGCACTGGAGTCGCAGATTACAAAGTGCACGCATGCGCCCTGCCGAAGGTAACATACATGCATGCATAAAACTTTTTTTCATCTCGACTTTCAGAATAATATCTTCGAGACATTACAGCTAACATACATAATATATACAGATACATAACTAAATATTAAATAATATTTAAAGATATATTAATCAAAACGAAAAGCCGCTGTACAAAATCCGGCCCTGGATTAGTTTAAAACCAGTAAACTCAGTGGTACGGGAAAAATCAGATAGCGCATTTCGCAACGTACTTAGCTAATACGTAAGAAAAAGAGCTAAGACCATAACTGGTTGTTCCAGGTTTATTTAGGGACAGAATGTAATTTCCACGAAGATCATGCATAAGAAGAGAACGGGAGAGAAAACGTATTTTCATATATGCAGGACAAGCCTTTTCTTCTTTAACTACTTTTATACAATAACATGAGGAAATTTTGAATGCGCTTTTTGCATAGAGATGTAGAGTTTGACTTAAGTGGTACGTAAGAGGACAGGTAATCGCAAATATAAATCTCATTACTCTCTTATTTACATTATACCGTTTCTTTGACAAGAAATTATCAAAGGCCAGGCCGAATTTCCTATGATAAAAAGTCTACGTTAACAACACGCACCTTGGCTACTCCTTAGTATCCGCCTAGAAATCTTCTCCTTACTATTTCCTCATTTGATGAGGACCAGTCTCCGCTTGCCTCCTTCATGCCCAAAAGGAATTCTGGGTAATTCGGCCGTTCCATGACAAGGGACGACCCCCGATTCTCATTTCATAGATTTTCTTATGAGTGTGGAGCCACCCAGTCCTACCGGAAAAATACAGAATCGATTAAAGATTTTAGCTTTCAAAACTTGCTCAAATTGTATCGGTAGGTCCTGGAATTCGTCCACAGAAAGGCCAGAGAGACGACTTCACTGGTGCTGTGGATGCAACAGTTTCATCAACAAAAGGTTATATATACTAAGGGCTCTTAGGCGATCAGGTGTTAGTGTGCCAGACATGGTAAACATATATTGCGCAGTCATTAGTTCTGTTGTAGAATACGCGTCACCTATATTTTCAAATTTACCCGCAATTCTATGCTGCGCTCTAGAAAGAATGCAAAAGTGTGCATTGTCAATTATTTTGCCTGGAGTGTCGTACCAGGAAGCGCTGTGTCAGTCTGGCCTTGCGCTGTTGGAAGCTCGTAGGGCTGAGTCGTGCGTCAAATTCATGAAAAGCGTTAAATCGGGTAACACACTGCTTCCCATATGTGAAGGGTTGTTGGTTAATAATGAATCAAAATACAATCTAAGGCATAAGGTTATTGTTAATACTAATAGGTTTAAAGATTTTGAAACGTTTCGTTATGCATATAGTATTGTTAATTAGGGTGTTGCGCTGTACCTGTAATCCAGCCTTTGGGCTGCAATTGGTATTAATAAACAAACTACAACATTATGCTCATCTTGGTAGATGACTTGAAAATACCTGTCGTCACGAGGTCGGGACGAAAGTTAATCCAATTGTGACTTACTTGCTCTTGTTTTAGCGCCAGCGGTGTGCATTACGACAGTCAGCTTTGTAACGCACTCGATTTTGAACATCTCTTCCCGCTCCCTCTCTTTTCTTTTTGGATTCAATAATACTTGTAAAAGTCTCTGTGCTTTTTCGGCATATGCGCACACCGCGCAAAAATACCTATCGGCGTTTTAAAGTCAAAGTCGACTCGAATTGTGGCAATTGTTTCTTTTGAAGTGTCAAACTGAGGTATGTTTCTTAGTGGTTTGACATCCATCAAAGTAAACCCCAATCATGGATGGATTATATCATTTTGAGTGGCATGGCCCCTTTAAAGAAGCTGAAAGGAGTGAGTTTCACTCAAGAGCGGGTTTTGCCTCTTTGAACTGAATTTATTACCAAAGCTTAAAAAAGTAAAAGACCTCAAAACAGGACACGACATTACAAAATAATTCAACGTGTGAACGTGTGAGCCACAGGGCCATTGCTGACATGGCGTGTGGGTGACCCCACAAACGGTCTACATCACCCTCCTCCCCCCACCCCCACTTAAAAAAAATTACTGGAACGCTGTAGTTCAATACCACCCAACTCGTACAACACGTACCACAGGCAACCCAGTTTACGCTCATGGAGCGTCTAGTTTATCGAATGCTTTTGAGGGGAAGTTTGCTCTTAGGGTCCTTATAATATCGTTGTCTTATGACGAACGCTATGCGTGCTTATTTTTGGGGGTGAGCGAAGGGTGAATTGAGCTTATGGAGGCAGGCATTCGCAACGCGGTGGATTCTTTGACAACTGATATGAAAAATGTTTACCAAACTCTCCTTAGATGAGTGAAGGGGGTAGTTTCTAAAGAAACTGTGGTGCTGCGTCGGTGGGGAAGTAGCCGATACAAAAATTTTGGTTTTATCAACGGAGTTGATAATGTAAATTTGCCTCCAGATCTATGAGCAGGCCCTGGGTGATCTTGGGACTGCTAAAAAACTGGGTTCTAGCGCCAGAGGATACCCAAAGTACGGGTGATGGTATCGTAGCAATGGGCTTCCAGAGACCGAAAACAGGTGAAATGCTGAGATGTTAGGAGGAAACACGATAACTGGAATACTCATCCGTTACTTGATATCCATCTATTGGTCTGTTTGTTTAACCGAGTGTCATGTTGGGCATATGAAACCATTCGGCTGGCACAGAGACCCTGATATCGTGACAGATGAACTGCACACCGTGCCACATCCAACACAGTTTTGGGAAAAATACGTATCAAGAAACCGACCTGTTGTGTTCAGAGGGGCCGCAAAACATTCCAGGTGACTTGTAGCAAAGTTTGTTAGGAAGGGAATTGGTATGATCGCAAGATTAAGACACCTTGTCCCATTTGCCACCCTGCTTAACATCTACCGCTCCTTAATTTCAACCCTACATTTCCTATGGTCTCATTGCCTGGGGCCAAGGTGCTAACATTCATCTACGTAAGGTTCTCATTTTACAGAAACGTTTGCGGATAGCAAAGCTCATACTGCCCCACTATTCGTTCACTCCAGAATCCTACCAGTAACAATGCTCTATTATCATTTGGTTTCCTCTATGATGCATGACATTTATATTAACAATCACCGTTTCCCTTTGAATATTTCTATGCTCTTTACCCACTCCGAGCAGGTTCATCGTCATTTCACAAGATTCTCAGCAGCGAGTGTACACTATTTATGAGTCAATGAGTTAGTGCAGTTAACCAAACCATAAAATGAAAGCTAAAAATTCAGAGATTGCTTAGGCCTAATCACTGAAACGAGGGCTTAGGCCTAATGAATAAATTATTGCTATATTGACTGTGAGTCTCATTAGGGCCGTTTATACGAGAGAAAATAAGCCGCGGCTAACTCTGGCCGCGGCTTACATAAGCCGCGAACACCCCGTATAAATGGTACAAAATCTACATTCACGGCTTTCTCAAGCCGCGGCTTATCCTTGCCGGGGAGTTTATACTCGTATAAATAGTTCCTTTCGCGGCTTACGTAAGCCGCGGCCAGAGTTAGCCGCGGCTTATTTTCTCTTGTATAAACGGCCCTATTGACTTATTGATTTATTGAATCAGTAGCGATTTATTGACTCATTGATTTATTGACTCAGCAGTGGGTAATCTATATGTTAAAGCCTCCAGAACTAACCAACTATTGTTCTCTTTTGCTAGAATAGGTGTAAGAGTGTGGAATAGCATCCCAGAGGGATTATGATTATGTCTTTATATCATTAAAACTCATTGCATGTTGTATTTGTGCGTTTTTAAGCGGTCTCTTTAAGGGGTCAAAATTTCCTTAAGCCACCCCAGATTGGTCTCCTTTAGGGGTCACAAAAAGCTTGAGCCACGCCCAGATGGTCTCCTTTAGGGGTTAAATTCCAAATTTCCAATGAGCATCCCCGTCTGTTCCATATGCGAGTTCCCCCCACCCCCCGGGAATAGCATCCCCACCAGCTCTGCTGAATACTCCATGTTTAAATAAAGTGTTCAGTTAAGTTCAATGAAACTTCGTATCAAAAATAGAACCCTGTTTAAGCGTGAAGTCAAAAACCGGCTGTTAAAATTAATGGCAATTGAGGAGATGAAGTGCTTTGCCAAACTTTCTAGTTTGTTGAATTTTATACAATCAAAACTGAAAGTTTAGAGTGTGTCTCATAACCAAGTGCATCTACCAGTATATATAACTGAGAAAATATGTAGTTATGCATCTTTTATAAATTATATAGCTGAGAAAATACAGTAGTTATCTTTTATCAGGGAAGGGCTCTTAAATCATCCTCCTGGCAAAGTTAATTACAATTTAGAGGAAATCGCATGATCTTGAGTACAATGAGAATAGATATGTTGGACTGATGTTTTGAAAGTTTGCAAAACTTGTTGAAGTCTAATTTGAGAACTTTTAAAACTGTACCGTAGGATCATGTGATTTTTGTTTATAATACACTCGACAAAAATTAATTATTCTTGATCAATTCCTGTACACACTGTACTACATACAATGTGTTCAGCAATGACAAAATTTTTCTATTCAGTTTAATTAATCACTTACCGATTGACATCCAAAGTGGCCGAAACCGGCCAGACTTACATGTATGTAGTATTTTACTCTGTCTAACACCAGGCGATTTTACTCGTCAATGAGGAACCCCTGCGAGTCAATGGGTTAAGTACTCTTGTTTGTGCTTAATCATTGCTTTATACATTTTGTTATAGATTTTTTATGCCATTTTTATCAAACATTGCAACCACTACAACATACACAATTTTTGTTTTGGCTTTAACGCTTGCCTCCTAAGAGTGATACTTATAGATTTCACTCTGTCTAACGTCAGGCGCATAAATGGGGGTCGCTTTAAGGGGGAATGGGTTCAACTCAACAAAATAGGCATGTGGTTGCCATAGTAATTTAAGTGGGACTTTTCAGAGTCCAATTTGGGATAAAAATATTAATTAGAATGCTGTCATCTGATCAGTACTGACTCAGAGTTACTTTGTTGCAATCATATTATGATCCTAAACAAAATATTTTTATCTAGGGCATATAAACTGTGGACTGAAGAATATCTTGTAACAGAATATGGAAATCTGACCTTGAGAGTTGAATCACGCGCTGAAAGCAATGACCGGGTGCCTGCTGGTGAAGATGGTATTCTTGGCCGAGATTCAGTGCGACATTTCTTACAGAACTATCAGAATGTTGATGTTTATGTGATATCTCAAATTCCACAGCCAATGGAAAGAGATGTAGCAATACCTCCCTGTTTAAGGTGATTATAGAGCATGTGGGTGATTTGTCCAAGTTGTTTCCATCAGAATCCCTTCCCCTTAAACAAAAAGATGTAGTATAAAAGGTTTGGTGTGTAATGTCAGTTTTTGATGACAAGATATTAAACTGGAGTACCCAGCTGACAAAAGCCTCTCAGATTAGAAAACCAAGAAACCTGACCCATTTTGTTACAGCTGAGGGAATCAAATGCGGTATAACATTTGGTGGAAGGTGAGCCCTCTCAACTCTGCGTCAACCTAGCATGTCTTGAGGTTGACATTGGCCATTAATTTGAACCTACCACCAACTGAAACGATTGGGCTATACCCTTTCAAAATTAACTTGAAGTTCTTAATTGTAATTTGCTTTTTGGGGGTTGATTATCCCATTCATACTGATGTCCCTGAACCTTTTTAGATGCGGATCATTTGTTGAAGGCATCCAAGAGGTCCACCTGTTTTTATCTGCTAGTGGAGGTCAAACCAAGCTGCACCAAGATCCTTACAACAACATACACTGTATATTTAATGGAACCAAAGATTGGCTCCTGATCCATCCTGATCAAACACATCTAGTTTACATGTCAGAAGATTCAAAATTTGAGTGGGGAGGATATTCAGAGATTGATGCAGATTCTGTTGACCTGGACATGTTTCCTAAAATTAAGGATGTACATTACTCTAAAGTGACAATGAACAAGGGGGACTGTATTTTTATGCCTGGAGGTGAGGGTTAATAATGATAATGATGAGGGTTGTGATGATGAGTAATAATAAAGTTGTTGACTGGTGTGTTACAATTTCACCCTGGAAGGCACCTGTGATACTGACTGAAAATTACCTGGAGTAAGATTGACCCCTGCCATTTTTGTAGCGATGGAAATCCTTCTCAGACTATTTTAAAATGCCTTAAGGACAGTGCCTACTAATTAAAGATATTTTTGCCCAGGTGTGTGATTATGCAGGAAATGTAGATCTTAACAAGTGTTATTGAAATCCAAAAAGAAAATTGGGGGTAACCACGCATTTTTCAAAGATAATTCTAACCCCAATTTTCTTTTTGAATACCAAGAGTACTTACTAACATCTGCTTTCTCCAGATAGTTTTAAACCATGCAAAAATATCCCTGTATTAGTAAGCATCGGAGATAGGAAATCCGAGTCTCTGGAGATGCGCAGAACATATGCGCAGTAACAATAGTAGGCACCGTCCTTAAGTCTTTAGTCTCGTGGAATAAGGTTGAAATGCCTTTAACATTGTTATCATCATTATTACTATTATCGTTATTATCATTATTATTATTATTAGTTATTATTACTATATTTTTAGTGATAATGATAAATAAAATTATAAATTCATAATGTCGAATCTCAAGTCAAACAAGTCATATGCTGAGTAACTTCAACTGGCAACTGGCAAGCAATCATATACATGAAAATTCCAGAATCAAAGGTATTCTTGACAGCATAAACCATATTTTCCAACAACAGGTGACATTAGATTCTCGCAAGATAACTTTAAACCCTGTAAGGTGGAGAATTCACAAAGGAGATGATAAGTCTCAAAGGATTTTTTTTTGCATCTTATTAAAAGAAAAGAATGCTAATAGGCCATTTCCGAGTTGTTGGTTGTCTCGGTTTCGAGGTGAGTCTTGGTGCTCAACTATTGTAAGGGAAATGAGTTTGATTTGCATAAGAATACGCAACTCATTTCCATTTGAATGGTTGTGCACCAGGACTCGCTTTGAAACTGCATGAGGCATGCAGCAACTCGGAAATGGGCTATTACTATCAATAAGTGCCCCTTTTCCTTTTTTTTTAACAAATTGAGAGTGTATAATAGAACTCTTATATGTCTCCTTTAACCCATGGGCTCCTGGGAGCAGGGTTTGTGCTACTCCTTGAAGTGCTTGAAAAGCCCTGGAATTTAATTTTGGACTTCAAGGGTGCTTGAAAAGCCCTTGAAAAAAAGGATTTTGTGGGAAACTGCTTGAAAACTGCTTGAATTTTTGCCAAGGTGAAAGTTGTAGAGAAATTTGCATCATGCCAAGAGAAAATGAAGATCACAAATTGACTATTGGGGAAAGGTTAATGCAAAAATTAAAATGCCAGTGCGTGCACTTCACTCTTTCAGGATGTGGGAAAGAATATTTATGTAAGCTTTTTCAGCAAAGAAAACACTGAAACACGATGTATGGCATAGACATCTCCTAACAAGCACTCCTTGAAAACTCGATTTCTGGTTCTTGAAAACTCCTTGAATGCTCCTGGAATTTTGTATACAAAATCCAGCACGAACCCTGTGGGAGTGAGACTGTATTACATGTGTAGATTTACTCTGTCTAATGCCAGGCAATTTCACTTGTCAGTGAGATGTGGTTCAGGAGTCAATTTGGTAACAATTAAGTTCTACATCTAGTCAAAAACTATTGACTAATTGCCCTTTATCCCATTGACTAAATGCCCAAAACTGCAATTTTTTTAATATAACAGGTTACTGGCATCAAGTGCGATCCTGGGGGTACATGAATTCAGCTGTGTCAATCTGGTTCTCGCAGTTAAAGCAATTCTCTCACAACGGCTGTGACAAACTGGAGGTTGCCTTTACTTCTATGAACAAAGTCCCTGTTCTTTGGCGTTACTCTGGGCATGGCAGTTTGTCTCAAGGACACATGGATGTTCACATTCTTAGACGGTTTCTGTTGACATTAGCTGATAGTGAAGGGAAGATTAACCTTGATGAACTTGTAAACCAGTACTTTCGCAGTGAAAGTGATGTTAAGAGAGACCTGTTGAGAGAGAATGAACAGAAAAGGGCCAAAGAAGTAAGGATTTGAGTGTTATTACCACTTTTATCAGTGAGAGTGTCTTTGTTTTTGGTATTGGGAGTTATCACTTGTGTTGTTAAGATAAATTCCAACAAATCGGGGGGATAATTTATCATTTTAAATATCTTATTTAGAATCTCCAAAATTTTATGCCAGTCAGTCAGAGACAAGTGAATAAAACTAATTATAGTGCAAGTACAATGCATTGCACGCAAGGCTCGCAACAAATATGGCTGGCAGTAATGAGAGCGTGGACCAAATCCCGTCGGCCTTTGCTATGGCGACTCAGGCACTTGAAGCAATTGGCAACCTCCAATCCAGCGACATCCGAAGTTTAGCACAGTTGACTGCTACTGGTAGTGTTTCAAGCAGTTGTATTAAACCTGTCAACAAGCGGAAGTTCTGCAATTTGCAGCTGAGCTTGGAAGAAGATTACCAACATTTTTAAAACACATGTGGTGGAAGAGCAAATAGCCGAAAACAAAGTTCAAGTGCAAGTTTTCATGGTGTTATACCTATTTGATGTAGTTAAATGTAATTTAGTGGAGTTAACAAATGGGCACTTGTATATGTGCCAGTTGTGGTCAGTGGCTTTGTTAGTTGGTGCATGACTGATGTGCCTTGATTTCCTGGACTCGTGTGCTGTAGGGCATAACCATAGCATTGTGATTTTGTAGCACGAAAAGTGTGTTTGTAGGAGCATAATTTTTTTAGTGGTTTAAAATTGTTTTTCCCTTCCCTCTTTCTGTACTGTCTTTTATCAGTGTGACAAGCCCCTATCTTCCGTGCTGCATGGAGGCTCATGGCTTCTAAAAGCTAGAATCTCTGTACGGTGGCCAAGTTATAGTATCAACTCCGTTGATGAAACCAAATTTTTGCATACCCTTTCCAATCATACAAGTAGACTAAAATGTTTAATAACACTATCATTTAACAATTTGATGTCAGTTTTTCATGCGTCTGTCCTGTTATTGATCATGAATTTCAACATAACATTGTCAAAGTAGCTGTGGATCCATGAGGCGATAGCCGAGTGGATCCGCAGACTACTTTGACAATGTTATGACGAAATTCATTGTCCATAACAGGACAGACGCATGAAAAACTGACATCAATTTGTTTTTTACAATAACGAAAAAGGCAGAGGGGTCAAAATTAAGTCAAAACACGAGAAGAACGCGACACAAAAATGCAAAAAACTTTAATCTGACGCAAGCAATATCACGTCAGTTTCGCATAAGTTATAAATTCATGTGTCTGTCGATCTGCTTACTGACAATAGAAATTAGCCAATGAGCGCGCGAGAACTTTTGCAGTCATTGTAAAAAAACACTTTGCATAATGACAAGTGAGATCCTGAAATTCCTAAAAATGATTCAATTAATAGGTTTTGTATACTCTTCCTGAATTTTCCATATCATTTATTTCCCAGGTGGGCTAATTGTTAAGAGAAGTTGATTTTTCAGCATGGTATACAGTGTACTAGCTGGTCTCACGGTGACTGTGAAATTGTATGGAATTAATTTTATCTGGACAAGAACACTGGCTCACCAGCAGTTTTTTGTTTCTGACTTCCTTTGCACAGAGTTAAAAATGGAACTCTGTGGAGAAACAGCAAGAGCTGTATATTTAGCTATAGTTTAGTGTTCTTAGCATTTTACATTGTCATTTTTTGTCTCTTCCTTTTCTCAGATGGTTGTCTACCTTGATCCAGATGGGAAAGGCTATATCACAAAGGAATATGTACAGAATATGACTATTGATCAGTTGAAAGAAGTGCTGCTGTTCATTGATCCAAATGATGTATCAAATACTGAGGAACTTGAGTACAGTCATATTCATGCTGAAGATATCAAGTAAGTCATCAGTGCTCTAGCTTAATTGTATAAGAAGCCCGTCAGTCAGTCAGCCATTCCAATGTCCACGCAGTCAGGTGATCATTCAGTAGACCCATAAGTGCATGGTTCAGTTATTCTGTAGCGGGGCGGACATTGATATTGCTTACCAGGTATCGGACTTTACAACCCATGCTGCATCAGGAGAAAGGTGTTTTAGAGGATAACAAAAACTCCAAGCATCAACTCTTGATTTGTTTAATAACTTGAAAATCCATAAAAACTAAAATTACAATTTATAGAAAATAATGAAACAATTACAATATATCATAACTTAAATACTCAGGGAGTATCCACAAAACTTAGTGAGTGGGGGAGGGGGGGGGGACTGATGAGAAAATTAATTTAATCTACTATCTAAAAAAATTAGAGGACTCCTACTTGCTGTGCACAGTAAAAAACAGCAAAAACAGAAAAAGGCCTCCAAAGAGCGTAATGTTCTGCAAACAAAAAAGAAACACAGCCTCTAGAAAGCCAGCTATCTCACTGATACATGGCACAACCTAACATGCATTCAAGAACAAAAAGATCCCGGGCATAGGTCAAAGCTTTGAAAGCAGAATCACCACCAATGAGCTTATTGGTTGAGGCTAGAATTAAATTGATGAAAAAGCACGAGGCCAAAAGGTCACATTCACATCACTGCTGAGAATCAACACCAATTGCAAGAAACTAAAAATTTATCATCAAGATGAACTATTTCTCGGAAGAATAAATATCACTCAGCAGTATGAAGGTCCAAATCTAAAGTCTCGTAGAACAATCATCATAAAAACCATTGCTAAATGAAATCTTACTGGAAGCGCCTAAAAGAGGCGTCCATACTCGAGACAGCAGAATTATGACAAAGGAAAAGGAAACCAGATCACATACAAGGGAGTCGTGTAGGCCTGTCAACCCCATTTTACACGCTTGAATATTACATTTTTTGGCATACATGAGTAACATAAACTGAAAACAATACGCTTTGTTGTTCTTCAGGGGTGCTTCAGAGGTGTCACAACAAAAGGAAACGCTAAATTTTTATTCTATATGTATTTGCGTAGAACCTCATGACCTTGAAGCGTTTAACTCTGGTTCAGAGCTGGGGTTTTCTTAGTTTAAAACTTTCCTTATTTCAGTTATTTGGATGTAACATAGTTTGTTCATTTTTCCCGTGCGCAGCTTTGATCTCACTTTTGTCCATATTTGGGCAAAAATTGGTGTCCTAAAATTCCCAGCTTTGTTCCAAGGAAAGAGTTGCAAGTTACACGCTTCAAAGTCGTGTGATTCTGATATATGTGATAAAAATGTCTGTAAGCTTCTGTTACATATTCCTTTCGATTTTGGGTGATCAGGTGGAAAAGCAGTCAGTCAGTAAGAAATGTTATTTTGTTGTCAGTAAGTGGTTGATCTGTCAGTAGAATCAGCCCGGGTCAGTCAATCATTCAGTCACTCAACAAGTCATTTACAGTCTGTCAATCAATTCAGTTTAAAAAAAATGACAGAAGTCCCTCACTAGTTTTTTCACAGATAAGTTAATAATCATTTAGTTGTTCAGGCGTTTAAGCTACTAGTCAGCTGGACAGTGCACGAGAAAAGATTAAGAAATCTGGATAATTGTGAAGAGCAACTCCCCCTCCACTGACAGTTCGCCAACTGTCAGCCAACCTTTGGCCAACTGCCGTGGTATGCAAACTGATGAGTTACATATAAGTAATGAAAAAGGAGACAAAGAACTTATTACATACCAAGAGCTAACATCAGAGCACTTACAAAGGAAAGTAAAGGTCAGAATGGAACCTAAAACTAGTTGCTAATTAAAGAAACCAAAGCAAAGCCATTAACCCATTGACTCCCAGGGGTTCCCCTTTGCTGAGTAAAATCATCTGGCGTTAGACAGAGTAAAATACTGGCTGGTTTAGGCCGGTTTGGGCGTCAAAGAGTTAATTAAACAAATGTGACTAACTGCATGGAATACTCTCCTGTTAAGTTGCTGATGTTGGTTTCACTTTCCCTTCTTTCGTGTGTTGCACCGTCTTCTCACTGACAGAGGGGCACCAATGATTAATTGATCAATCAACCAATCAATCATGCAAGTATTAAATTAACACGTATCAGGCATATAAAAGGAGGCAGATGGGTAAAGTTAAATTGGGCATAACTAATAATTTGATTAAGGAAATGAAAACTGGCATTACCAATCTCCAAATGTATTCATTTGATGATTATTAAGGATCTTACTGCACAATTAAAATGATTAAAATTCTCTGTGTGTGTTTTTATAGACAATTGTTGATGGAAAGCCATGATGGACAAGGAATCTTTGTCAAAGAAAAGTTTATGTCAAATTATGTTACGGTGAGCAAGGAGAGTAAAATTTTGATGAATTTACCGTAGAAACTTGATGGCTCTAAAAAGTCAGTAATTGGACAACGGAGAAAGTAAGCTTCTGTTAATGTTCACTTAGAATGCAAGCAAAAAGATTCCAACCTATCAACCTCACCTTCTGTGTCAGGATTCTTGATCCTTTCCCAGAAAATGTATCTTTATCAATGATGCAGCAGTACACAGATGATCCATCTCAGATAAAAACTTTGAGAATCATCAAACATTTTTGTTTCATTTATTTCAAATTTGTCTCTGTGTCAACAAAATTAGAGGTGGGTCGTTAATATAATGACCAGATAGATTCTCTATCGTAGTAGTAATATACAGATTTAGCCAAGCCTAGAAGCGGAGCTTGAGCCTGTGATCCAATTGAAACCCAGTATGTGGTCAGTGGTCAACTTAAAATAAACAGCTGACCTCGAAGAACTCTAAACTTGAGCCCACAATATGGTCACATGATACTGGTCACATTGGCATACATGGAGGGGTGTATGTACGAGCATACACTTGTACGGTGACCAAAACCAAATTTTCTTGCACAGATGGGTTACCATATTTTCTTACCAATGGTGCTCCGTGTGCGCGCGCCTTTGGTAATAATAATAATAATAATAACAATGTAAGTCTCTTGGTAATAATAATAACAATAATAATAATAATAATAATTATTATTATTATTATTATTATTATTGTTATTATTGTAATTGTAACAATAATAATAATAATAATAATGATGATGATGATGATGATGATGATAATAATGACAACAATGGCGATGAAAATGACAATGACAACCAGTCTAACCATTTGCAGATGAATTTACGAGCCTGAGGCTGCACTTTCCATTTAGAAGCAATTTAAAGGCCATGAGTGTTGAGCTTCCTGGGATGTGCACATAGACAGGACCTCATTAAGGGGAGTCTCTATCTTCATTATTTCCTTAAATCAACCCTTGATGCAACCCCTTGACGACTTGAAGCAACCCTTCAGATAGCTCTGTTTTGATTGGCTTTTACAACAGAGGGCGTTCTGAATCTCCTAAGGGAGGCATTTTATAAATAAATCTACTCTGGAAAGAGTTGACTCCCGGGCAGAATGGGAGAAAGAGGCTCGCTTGATGAGCTCCTGATTTTTGGTCAACATATCGCCAACAAATGACCAACACAGCACTGATGCTTTAATACCTGAATTGTCCTTGGCCAGCATGATGGCTGGCACTCAATGCATTACCTGGACTGGAATTCATTACCAATGCCATTGTTCTTTTCTTTTTAAGGATATAGGAGGAACTCACAAAAAGGCATGGGAGGTAATTGTATTGATTGTTTTTTATTTTTGCTATGTTATATAAATAAACACTTTATTTCAATAGGGTACATACCGTATTTATTCAATTAAGCGCCCAGGGCACTTATTTAATTTTTGGACTTTCAGGGTGGGCGCTTATTGAATTTTCACCATTTTTAGTAAGTAAAAAGTTTATTTTGTAACAAAACATGACAAAATATTAAAGCACAAAAATTGTGACTGTTCATTGTTCGGTTTACGTGTGCCCAGGACTAACAACTGCTTGTTTGGTCTTCGCAGAAGTCTCTTTAGCTGTCATAATTCTCAAGCAACTTTTATGTCATCGTCGCTCAGCTCAATAAGTGAACTTTCTGGTGCTGCCTCCTCGACATCCGACAGCGTAACGACAGCAAATGGGTCAGTCGCGCGAGAAGCTGCTAGGGCTTGCTGGGGATGGATGTCAGGCAATCTTGTCCTTGGGGGTGGGGTGATGGGGGTGGGAGCTTATTCGAAGCTGGGCGCTTATTAACTTTTTCTACCTTCAGGGTGGGCGCTTATTCGAGGTTGAGCGCTTCTTCGAATAAATACGGTAATTACAGTCAAGAATGTATAGTCTCTTTCATGTCTCTAGGAATCAATGAAATGAAATTCAAATAAAATCAAACATTGGTTTTTGAAGAGAGGGGAAAACCGGAGTACCCGGAGAAAAACCTCGCGAAGCAGAGAAGAGAACCAACAAACTCAACCCACATCTGACGCCGAGTCTGGGAATGAAACCCAGGCTACATTGGTGGGAGACACTGTGCGAGCCAGTCTTGCTCCCCATGTTCATCAATTTTATGGTTCCTTTCTTTGCAGATTGTTGAAAATCTAGGAGCAGCCAACAAAGAGGTTTTATTGGCCGATATTGTGGTTCTAATTCCCCAAGCATTGCACAAGTTTCATACTTCAAGAGTGCATGACCCAACATTTGAACGGAAAATGTACCAACATCTTCTTCGTCATGATGAGCTTTGATCCATCATACATCACAAGGCACCTCATTGTTAAAGGGTTCAAATACGTATCTGACAAAAATTTAATATATACATTTTTATTCTTTAAATGGTTTCTTCCACACTAATGCACGAGTCGCTGGGGGTTGTATTATTGTTTCGAATCGTGGCCACAGTCTCTTCTGTGAAAAAATCTAAGGTTACAGCATAGTTAATAGAGGGAACGGGTTTTGAACCTCGGCAAACATCAAAGGAGCAAACAAAGATGCCAAGATTTAGGTTGGAAAGTCCACGACCGTGCACAATCTTTTGTTTTGCGCTCATACACTATGCATTTATTACGTAAGCAACACGTTTCTATTGGTTAGTTCCTCAATACGGAGTAAACAACTATTGTGTTTTGTGCACGGTCAAGGCCGAAAAAGAGAACAAAAACCTACAACGATGAAATTTGTCGGGTTTCATAACCATACCTATTAACTATGGTTACAGGGTAACGGTTACGGGTTCCTTTTTGTACTTAAATTAATGGCACAAGTGCAAAGCATTGAGGGCCGTGAATTAAACTGGATAGTACAGTTGTACATTGCTTTTCAGACTACAAATAAAAGACCAGATTGGTGTTCCTCTTGTAGATGAGTGATCGTCAATTTGATCTAAACTTCATAACATTAGCTACAGGTGATAACTGTCCCATGTCACAGGAATTAAAAGAATCTGAAGAAAATTGTAGAAGCATCCATCATTTTACTTTAATGTAAGAACATTCTTGCTTTTGGCCAATGGTCATTACTGAAAACAGATATGTAGTGGTATAGAAAAATTAATCATTTTAGACGTAGAAACACGAGAAAAACTGTATAAACAGCTTCAATTCCGGTTCTTATTTTGCCAGTTTGTACGGTAGTACGCTTTGGAAATCGATAGGAAAATCAATTTTCTGTGAGACTGAGAGAAGTTGCTGCTGTGGACCAGAGGTTACAGTTCCTGGGTAGTTGAACGTGCATTGTTTAGACAGAATCCCATCGTCAAGAAAAGTGCTTTGCCAGCGGACAAAGATCGAAGTATAGGCTTTACGCTCCCGTTAGTAATGAAATTTGTTTTTCAGGAAATCGCTAGTTTAGTTGTCTTTCTGTCTGTAAGAAACCGTAACACACAAAGTGTCCCCCACACTAAACAGGAAAATACCCTATTGCACAACAACGACGTGAAATCATCAAGTACAACCCTTTCATTCTATATTTTAGGGACTGCAACGTCGACGAAAACGTCACTTCAAAATATAACTTTGCACTAGCGTAAGTCTTTTGTGATTATTCCTTCTCGTTCAGGTCCTACAATGTGGGCGAAGTATCCTGAAAACAAAATAAATTGGTATCCGAGGGATTTCAGAGTAAACATATAGAATGAAAAGTTTGTGTTTGTACGCTCACGTGGTCGTTCAAACCTCCAATTTGGTAATTTCACGTGGTTGATGTGCAGTTTACTGCAATAGCACGTGCTAAAATGTGTGCCGCACGTGCAGCACGAGTATTTGTCTTCTTTTAACCAATGGCATTCTTGTTTTGTGGCGTTCGTCGAGCTCGTCGACGACCGCGTTGTAGATCTTGAAGTCCCTTTTTACTCTGAAACCGCTCGGGCACCAATTTATTTTCAGGACACTGCGCCCACATTGTAGGACGTGAACGAGACGGCATTATCGCGAAAGACACACGACAGTGCAAAGTTATATTTTGAAGTGACATTTTCGCCGACGTCGCCGTCGTAGATCATGAAGTCCCTAAATGGGATCAAAGGGAAGGCATTCCAACATAGGGAGCTTAAGCAAGCGGCGTTTTTGAGTTGCGGACGGAAACCGGAAAAACACTTCGTATGCAAGGACACAATTCTCTCTCTCCTATTTTAAACAAATCGTCTCTAATGGGCGTTTTGAAAACAAAGAACTGTAAGTCCCCTAAGACCTAGTCTCCCTCGCAACAGGAGCGTTGCGTGACGAGACTAAAAACCGCTGCGATGGAGACTACCTAAGACCCTAAGACTCGAAAATGAAGGAAGTAACCCCAAACCCTCA
>NC_090877.1:40423556-40428556 GCF_036669935.1 Montipora foliosa | reverse complement strand
CTTGAAGAAACCCCCACAATGTATGTGGCTGTCATTCTTGTTGTTTTACCTACTCAGTCCCATATGAGGAAAATGCAGGATAATATTGTTGCAAAAATAATCATAAAATGATTGAGTATTTTTGCCTGCAACCCCACCCTGAAATGAACTGTCATCAAATGGAGGCCATGAAATTATTCTACTAGAGAAACAAATTGTAGAGTAGAGCTCTGACGTAGGGGATGTTATTAATAAATAGAGGATATTGCATGGCTGTCTGGGAATACAAAATTTATCTTCTCATGTTGAAAAATATTTCACTCATTCGCTGAGCTCACTCATGAAATATTTCTCAACAAGAGAAGATGAATTTCGTATCTCCAAGCAGTCATCCAATGTTCGATTTATTATATAAACACCAATGAAATACCAATTGAAACAATTTCACAAAAATATTTTTGCATTCTTAATGTAGAACAATGGGATGATTATTATGCAACCATAGCAACAGAGATCTCATAGCATGTTGAAAATAACACATTCTTTTCACAGGTGAATATATAATGTTTTTGTGTGAAAGCTTACTTGGTATTTCAGTAGTGTTTATATAAATAATAAAGCAAATTATACATGTTTTTGTCTTTTTGTTTTGGTAGGTTGTAATCCAGTCCAGAGATTACAATGCTCTGACCATGAGTGTTATTGCCCTAACATCTCTCCTTTATCCTTTGGAGTACATGTTTCCCATTATTCCATTACTACCAACATGTATGAACAGTGCAGAGCAACTGTTACTAGCTCCCACACCATTTGTGATTGGCGTTCCAGCAAGCTTCTTTCGTTACAAGTCTGAAGGATTTCAGATGCCTGGAGATGTATGGATTGTGGACCTGGACTCAAATAAGGTTGGATGAATACCGAGAATTTGACATATATCAACTGCTCGAACAGACATGTTTATGATGCTTGAGCCTTGAGTACCACGACAGGCAGAGGGCCATACTGAAGACATAGGGCACACTTTTTCCCTTTCCTGTGTAAACTAATTGCTGAGCTCGAAGATTAAGAATGTACCTTATTAAAGTAGGGATGCATATTTATATATTGGTGTATTCTCCTATACAGCCATGACTGGTGTAGTAGGCTGTATATTGTTTTTTTTGTGGGATAGGAAAAATGGAACAAGGTAGAGAATCAACAAAAGCTCAGCCCATTTTCTGTCCTTGTTGGTTGTGAGAGACTGCTTTCACCAATACACCAACACTGCTCCCAGCAAGTACCCAAAGCCTCCTTATTTCAAAGCTTTATATTTGGAACTGCAGAAGAATTCAACTAATTCCAGATATTGATACATATGTAGATTTAAATCTATGGTGCATTTGAAATACGAAACAGAACTTTTCATAGGGCGTCATGGTAATAAAGAAGAGACTTTCAGTGCTTGAAATTAGCGGTCGACTAGTTTTTAGTAAAATGAAGAAGTTGGTTGACCGCAGAAAAAACAACGGACAACCCAGCCAAAAATAGAAACTGTATCACATAAGCAGCACCCAACTCACTCAACTGTTTTCTGTTGTCAATTTCTGATACTAGTTTGAAGTTAGCAGTAATTAATTTGCTGCAGTTGAGCATTTTCCTGTGTTTTGAATATCTGTGGCTTTTACAAAAACATTGTCAGATAGGAAAATTCCCATGTTGCTGGCGGTGGAGATCAAAGACTCCATTTTGAAAATCATCATCATCATCATTTCTCTTTGCGCCAGTAGGCGCATAAGGCCTCTTTGCCCAATACTCTCTGTTTCGCGCCGCTGCCTTGGCCACATTCCAACTCTTCCACCCCGCTTTGTCTCTCTCCTTCTCGACCGTCCTTCTCCAAGTGGTCCTTGGTCTCCCTCTCGCCCTTCGACCCTCCGGCGTCCATCCCAAAGCTGTGAAACAATCATTCTCATCTTCTCTCCTAAGTATGTGCCCCAGCCAGTTCCACCTTCTCCGTCTTATCTCGCAGCTTATGTTGTTGATTTCTGCCATTTCCACTACTCTGTTGTTTGATATTCTTTGCTGCCATCTGATTCTCAGTATCCGTCTCAGGCATTGGCACTGGAAACTGTTCAGTCTTCATTCAACAGCCTTTGTGATCTTCCAAGTTTCGCAACCATATAACAGGAGTGGTCGAACTAAGGTCTGGAATAGGCGTATCTTGGTTCCTCTTCCTATTCCTCTGGCTGCCCATACCTTCCCTAGCCTCTGAAACACACCACAGGCCTTCTGCAGCCTGTTCCTAATGTCTCTACTGCCTCCACCCTCTTTGTCCACGGTGGCTCCCAGGTATGGGAACTCCCCATCATCCTCAACTTCCTCGCCATTCACCGCAATCCTCTCCCTGTTGCTGGCATACTCCGTCCTTAGTGTTTTACACTTTCTCGCATTTAGTTTAAGGCCCATTTTGAAAATGCTATAACTTAAACCCAGACTTCCACAAAAAAAGATACAGGCGCACACTTATAAGTGTGACACTCAAGCTCCAACGCCATGCGATTGCATTTCAACATGGCATGCATTATATTGTAGGGGCTTCCCGAAGGCTATGGGCAACCAAGCATTTATTAGGGTAACCGGGAATTTCTTTTAATTTTGAGCACTGGACTTTAAGGCACAATTGGGCGGGTCTTCGGAATAATTTAATGTACATATGTACGGGTATTGTTTTTTCTAAGGGGGTCGTAGTAGTAGTTATTGTAAGTTTTGTAAGTGTGTAAGGGTAATTTCCTTTTTGAAGGGGGAGAATAATACTAAGTTAGTGTTAGTTTTGTAAGTACGGTAAATGTGAATTGTGTTGTTGATACTCTTATTTCTGATAACGTTATCAGGGGTGTCGTCAGTTTTAATATTGTAAGTAGTGTGCACTAGAAGTAATATGGCAAATTAATTGTTAAAAAAAGCACCCAAGGCCTACCAGGGTAGACATACAGCTGTAACTGGACTTTAAAAAATAATTTGGTCAACTACCTGAGTCGTGAACCCACTTGTCTTTCAAGGAGCAGGTCAATCTGTTGGATTGGTACCCGTATTTCCTAACAAGATTTTTGTGGCCAATTTGCACTGGTCCCATGTAAGTTATGAATAGGAATCACATTGAAGCCTGTCCAGGTAGATTTTTTCATTTGTAACTGATAGTGGATGTGTTTTTCACAGATCACTGTTCCTCTAACTGCAGATGAGTTGCCACCCCTTCCTCAACCTGAGGGAGCGTTGCTCATGAGAAACTTGAAAATGGTATGTTTGTCTTACATTGCATTTGAGAAATTAGGTACACTTTCAAAGTCGTGGGCATTAAATTCAGGTTAACTAAGTTTGTAACAACAATGACATTCACAATGGCACTGAGTAGATTTTGTAATTTCATGCTTTTGTATAGCTCCTTATTGCATTAATTAACATGATAAATGTATCCCTTTCTCCTCTTCTGCAGTGAATGTAGTGTAATCGCTGAACAAAGTGCAGGCAGGATTTGAACCTACTGCAACTGCATGTGAATCCAACACCCTGAAAACAGGACCACTATCAATAAGTTTTGAAAAGACTATAGAGTTGATGGGTGTTACCAGTCATGAAGAAAAAGGCTAGTGTCATGGGCAGGTGGCTCATCTTCCAGGCCACTTGACACAGTTACAAAATTAGTGTATAATACAGTACCTCTCAGAAATATGTTAACCAAAATATGCGCACAATACGCGTATATCTGTACGCGTATGTGCGTATATCCATACGCATATGTGCGTATAACCATACGCGTATGTGCGTATACCGATATACGCGTCTGCCTCATTAGCTTGCTTATTGTTATAATAAAGAATACATGTAGCTTGACAGCACTAAAATAGTACACGACTACGAACTACATGACAAAGACGCACTTCCACAAACAGCTGTCGCGTTCGGAGTACGACGAACCCACGCACGGATGTTTATTTCATCGATAAACATACAGTTCAGGTTCAGAGTTATTTTGTTCCACACTATCAAAAGAGAGAATTAATAATATACAAAAGGCAAACCATCAATAAACATGCAATTCTCGGAAAATCTTCGAGTTTACCTCGCCGAATTCGACGGAAGTTCTACTCTTATTTGAAAGGTGTTGCATTACCTGTCACGATTTCCTCAGCTCTTGATGTGAGTCGTATGCAAATTTAAAACCAGCAGTATCAAAATGATACGATACTAAAGAAATTGTTTCCCATTTATGAGTTGGTCTCTTCTCTTCATAAAAAGTTTTTAATTGAACAGAAAGGTAAAATGGAAATGAATTGTTGATTTATCTTTCGATTGGATCAATTTCACACCCGTGAATATTATTTTTCACTCCCAATTTCACCGCGTGAATTTTAACCCTTAATTTCACGACGTGAAAGTTTTCACTGATCATTCACGGCATGAATAGTTTCATGCCAAGAGTGAAAGTTTCTTATCGTAGAGTTGATTACGGGGTATTCACGCCGTGAAAATTGAAAATCACGCACCGGGGCAATGAAAAAAATTTGACGGTTTTCAATAAATCCATAAGGCCATTTTTGCATAAAGGGTCACAAACGATACACGCATTTGAATGCCAAACTTAAGACAAATTTTTGTTTCCCTTCTGATTCATAAACATTGAATTACTTTTGCTTGTTATCCAAAAAATTTGCGACGGGAAGCGACCTGCGCGTTTGTAACGTGATAGCTTTTGCAGTATGTAAATTTTCTGTTATCGGCTCGTGGCTTTGTTCAGATCCAAAAGTTCTTTGTTTTACTCAACAATGCAACACAAAGGAAATTTATGGTACTGAATAACAAAGGAAAATCAGACGCGCATGAATATACGCGTGTGTGCGTATAAGTATACGCGTATGTGCGTATAAGTATACGCGTATGTGCGTATAAGCATACGCGTATATGCGTATACACTGCGTATGCGCAGTTAACGTATATCTGAGCGGTACTGTATGTCTCAAATCTGTTTCAGGCTCTTCAGTCCCTCA
>NC_090877.1:40408556-40418556 GCF_036669935.1 Montipora foliosa | reverse complement strand
AAGACCATTAATTTTTTGACGAGAAGACCAAAAATTAATAACAAGTGTACTGTCATCTCTTGAGAGGGAACCATTTTCATGTCAGTTGTCATTCCTTGTTTACATGTATGTGATCGTAGCACAGTTTATTTTAAACTCAAGTTAATGCTCTACATTGTAGTACAAGCAGTTGATATTAACCTGTGGTGTTTTAACTCGTACTAATAGGTGATAATAATGAACTTTTTAATATAAACAGCAATGAAATACCAACTGAGCTTTAACACGAAAACATGATATCTTCACACCTGAAGATAGCATGTTATTTTCACACACGATATGATCACTGTTGCTATGGTTACATATGAAAATCGTGCCGTTCCATGCCTTTCGTGAAATGATAACAGAATATTACACAGCCACTTGGAGATACAAAATTTCTCTTCCCTTGCTGAAAAATATTTCCCGAGTGAGCGCAGCGAACGAGTGAAATATTTTTCAACACTCAAAGAGAAATTTGGTATCTCTGCCTGGCCATGTAATATCCTCTATTTATTTAGTACTGAGGCACTACTTGTAATGGGGACACTTTGCATGTATATTTAATCAACTTGCCATCATAGGTTGATTTTTGAGGATCATACAGTGTACATGTACTGTAGGTTGGTTTTTGCTGAGGGGGGAAAACTGGAGTACCTGTAGAAAAACCTCTTGGAGCAGAGTATAGGATCAAAAAACTCAACTCTCACATGAATTGAGAAGTCTGAGAATCAAACCCGGACCTCATTGGTGGGAAGCGAGTGCTCTCAACACTGTGCCAGCACAGCTCCTTTGGTATAACATTTATGGCGAAGTTATAGTAATGACTTGAGAGAATTGACACTGGTATGAGAATCTGTGAGGTGTCATGTACATTGTAAATAGCTCTTGGTTGGTGAATAGCCTTCAGAACACAGCTAAGGAGAATTTGTTCTTTTAATGTGTAGGCATGAGCCATCTGATTCAGGAATGCCAGATTCAGCTACCTGCTCACTCAGCAGTGGTGACTCCTGTTCTATTCAGGATGACGACAGTGAAGATTTCTCATATTCTGTGTCTAATCCACCCACTCCCAGACCTCTCAGGAAGATCACATCAGACACAGATAGCGAGAACACATTTGTGACGGCAACATCCTCTCGGTCTGGCTCTTCCGCGCATACCACATTGCCTGACAAACAAAACAGTATGTTTGTGAACAGCACTGAAGCTGTCTTAGGTAAGGTTGTAACCTTTGGTGCTTATGGTGCTTAGCCCATTGACTCCCAGGGGTTCCCCATTGACAAGTAAAATCGTCTGGCGTTAGGCAGAGTGCGTTTGATTGACCGTATTCCGGAATAGGAATACATGGAATAATTATATCATTAGGAATCCTTTGTTTTTACGGAGATTCACACTAAAATTGTCAAACATTAATTTTGCTAATATGATATTTTAAACATATTTTTATTATCCTTGCTGCTTCGAAACGCGCCAAACATAGTATGGTTTCAATCATCACTCCACATATTCTTATTCTGGAATAGGGTCAATCAAACGCTTTTTTGTCTGGCCGGTTTGGCGATTTTAGTATTTTTTTCGTGTGATACTTGCGTGACATGAAAACCAAGAATAAATAACTTCTGCATACAGTGTATCAAAATTAATCAGTGAATGAAATAAAATGTGTACTCTATGTTTGAATTGTGAGTTTTAGATGAAAGGGAGAAGTCATCCTTGCACTTAGCTGCCCACTGAGTGGCTTCATAGCCCAGTTGGTAGAGCATTGCACCAGCATGTCAGCGGTTTTACAGTTGTGTGCTTAGTTACCTAGCCTTTGAATGAAAGTGAGGCTGGAGGTGACCTTGCTTTGATAGAAGCCTCACAGCTTTTCTTATGTAGATTCCTACTTATTAGCATGACAACAACATCATTAACCTAAGAAAAGCAGTGAGGTTTCTATCAAAGCAAGGTCACCTCCAGCCTCACTTTCATTCAAAGGCCAGGTAACTAAGCACACAACTGTAAAGTGGTCTATTGTCCAGACAGATGTGAGGATCAACATTAATTAGATAGGTTTAGCTTAGATTGGAAATTACTTATTTCAACAAAGTATGCCAAATAAGGTTTTTATTAATCTTACATTTTTTTTACAGGCTTGTGGAATAGTTTTAAAAAATCCACCATCAGTGTAACAAAACCAGCACAGCAAGAAATTTCTGAGAAACCTGTCTTGAATGGCTTTGCAAAGAAAATTCCAACCAATCCAGTTCCGAACAAACTATCACTGCAAGAAGAAAAATCCCCTTTCTTTCCCTTTCCTGGTGAGCTTTCTTTTTCATTACTTGACCACGCAAGTTTGGCTACCACAAAATTAAGGGCTGCGTGTGAATACACCAAATTGGCTAACTCAATGTTGTACTCAATGCAAATCTACCGAGGTTAAGATTTTTTGTGTATTGCATTTGCATTATAATGTAGCATTCACATTTAAAATAATGATATAAAATGGGAAATATGCAAGTCATTTTCATCAAAAAAAAAAAAGTGACCTCTGAGCAAAACATTTGACAGGGTAGAGTCTTCATTTTGTTTGTCATTATTGTTAGGAATTCGACAGAAAGCACCATTGCCAGGAGAGAGAGCACAAGGAAGGCCTTCTCTCGTAAAGCAGACTTCAGCAGAAAAGCAAATTCAAAGGTAAACTGCATTTTTTTTGTTTTCAGGGTTATATAAAGAGTACGGACCCTTCTGTCTCTGAAAATGTTTTATGTTATTTTTGTCCTTGTAACCAGGCTGGCATAAAACATCAAATGTCAAAGTCTTTCTATTTTAGTTTATTAAGTAATGTTTAAAAACAAGCAGCAGTGTTTTATCGCTATGCCTCATGTTTTTAAACCCTATAAAACATGTGCTGCTAGTTTTTTGAACAGCTTCAAAAACATTTCACAAAAATCGTGTCCCTCGGGAGTCCGAACAAAGGTTCAAATTGTGAAGGGAAAATATCAGGCTGAGCATACAAGAAAAACAAGTGGAGCTTGTAAACAGTATAATAGTAATTTTAAAAGCATTTTTTTTTGCCTTCATTCCTTATTCTTTGTTGTCGATGGTTGAAGAAGGTTGGTTTAAAATGCTGGGTACATGTAAGAGAAAGTTCAGAGAAGTGAAAACGGCCAATGAAGAAAAAGCACTGCTGGAAATACCCACTCCAAAATCAACACGATATGTCAATAATAATAATAATATTTTAATATTTCTGCACTATGTGTAATACAATACCTACAGTACATACAAAAATTTGGTTTTATCAACAGAGTTGATGATATAAATTGGCCACCGTGCAGAGATTCTAATTAAAAGATAGAGAGACAGAGATTCACAACAGACAGAGATTGACATTCAAAGACAGAGATTCTTATTTCCTTAAATTTACAATTTTTAACTCATTTATTATTTACAAATATTACACATGAAATTTGCAATTGCATTTTACACTAAATGTACCTTATATATAAGGACATCATCAACACATAACACACAACATAATCAAACAAAATTTAACAAATTGATGTCAGTTTTTCATGCATCTCCTGTTATTGATCATGAATTTTGTCATAACATTGTCAAAGTACCTGTGCAATGTTATGACGAAATTTATTGTCAATAACAGGACAGACGCATGAAAAACTGACATCAATCTGATTTTTACAATAACAAAAAGGCAGAGGGGTCAAAATTAAGTCAAAACACAAGAAGAACGAGAGACAAAAATGCGAGAAACACGCAAACACGCGAGAATTTTGCAGTCATTGTAAAAAAATAAATACACACATAAGACAAAACAACAACAAAACAGATGGCAGAAGGAGAACTACAGTAAGACACACAGATACACAATTTCATTGATGAGTAAAAGCATTTAGCGTCTGGCTGGTTTAGGCTGGTTTCGGTGTCAAAGGGTTAATTGCATTTTTATCATCTCCTTGCATGTTACAACAGTGTGCATAGTTTTATCGGAAATCTATGACAAGTTCTATTTCTTGGAAATCACCTTAACTGTCAGGCCTGCGACCATGAGGGGCTTCCTGGAGAAGTTCAAAGTTCGCCTTTAGGCTGACATTGAAGGAAAACCAGAGCCTGTCTTTTACAATGCAATGTTATTAGGCAGTTGGATAACAAGTACCTTAACATGTTTTTGGCCTTGCTTCTCAGTGAAAATCAGCAATTTTTGAAGGAAGTCATTCACAGCGTCATGAAGGGAGATGGCGTAGGTTGGCTTGCATCAAAAAGGCTTCGCAGGCTGATGTGTGATGAGCCTCTGAGAGTTATGGTGGCCAGTCGTCTTTACAGTGTCCCATCTGCTGACAAGAGCTCAGATGCTGTAGATGACATGGTAAGCAGAATCAGGAATTCACAGCTATTAATATTATTTAAATAAGATTATTAAATTGACACCGTCCTATTATTTTTTTGTAGTGATATAACTGTATGCTTTGCATGCATCAAGTGATCAATTTTTGGGATGTGTCAAGTTATGCTCATTGATAAGCAATCATATTTTTATTTCAGCACTGTAATTTGTGTTTGAAGAGTTTTGTTTCAGTTTTGCACATTCAGTCATGTTTGTATGTATTATGTTGTCTCTATGTGCTTTTATGTGCCGGGAAATGTATTTTTAGAAATATAACTTTTTATCACTTAAGAAAGGTCAGAATCTGACTGTGCCAAAGAGGCAGGTCTAAAATACTGGTCACTCATTCTGCAGGTCAAAACTAGGGCTCCCTTCTACACTGATGAACAACTAAGCCAAATGTTTCCCCTATATCTAAAACACGTTTGTATAGTCATTAGAGCTGGAGACACTCTGGGTGTTGTTATTTTTTGTTAACACAGTGACGTGTACACTTACATGTACCATTGACCCTGTGATCTGTGTTTTAGACCCTCCAATGCAAAAGTATTGCTGGTACAGTATGCATTGGCTGCTTTACCCTGCCCTGCCCTGAAGTTTGTAGGTTTTGTTAGTCTGCTCTAAATTTTGCAATGAGTGGAAGAAATGACCAGAAAACAAACTGGTACCACCAATTGCAACAATGGCTACAAATAGGTACAAATAGTACTGCTATGGGACCACCTAGCCATGTTTTATCTTTGGAAATGGAGGCTTCTGATTGGTGGTTTTAAATTTCTAATGACATGCATTGCATTCTGATTGGTGGAAAGAAAAATGTATAACTGTGGCTAGATGGTCCCATAGTACACTTGACCAACCATTGTGATCCCCCATTATTGCAATGCTATGGTAACCATACATGTTTATTTTCAATTTGTATTTTGTTTGTAATTTTCAAGTTTTATTTCTTGTTGCACAGCTCATCAGTAGCATAATTCCTCCATCCCTCCTCATGGCACAGTATAAACAAGTGCAAAGTGGGTTCTCTAAGACAAGTGTAGACTCAAAACAAGACACGAATAATGTTGTTAGTACCTGCAATCTGATTTCTCTCTCATTTAAAGTATTGAAAGTCATAATGTCAACGTCCCATAAATTTCAAATCCAAACAAACATAATTTAAGACCTTAACATTTACTAGGGGACTAATGATGGGTGACTAATGGTAACCAACGCTTATGACCATTTAACAAATAAAATAAGCATTCATTTGTGTACGTTTTCCTGTGCAAGGTCACAGTTCTTTTTTAAGGCCTGTTAGATACTGCAATTTTTGCCTGTGACTGCTGTGTTAAATTGCTTTAGCGCATGATGCTTGGTCTGTACATACAACTATTGATAACGAATTGTACATACTATGGTAACCAGAGTTTAAAAAAAAGTTTGTGAAAGTTGCTTTGGTAACTTTGTGTTTTCAGTTGTTCAAAAGATGCTGTTGTCCTGCGTCAGACAATGCAATTTGTGTCTTTTTATGCTGGCATAAACGTGTTGCAGGCGGCAGTCATCTTAATTCAAATTGTACTATCTAAATGGCCTTTTGAGTTACTTTAAAAATACTTTTTCCTTTGCCATTTACAACATCTATTTTGCTAATTCTGACTCCTAAAAGGCCTCTGTCATCTTTTCTTCTGGTTTGCTTCTTGCTTTTGTGACACTTTTTCTTTTGGAAGTCTCTTTCATAATGTGGGTTTTTTTTTCTGCTTTTATTCTCAGTTGTTTTGTGGTTGCAATTTTGTTTTGCATTTTAACTCTGCAATGCGGCTTTAATATATTTTTTTGCATTTTGTTCTGCTGTTTTTGCATACTTTTTTGCTGCGGCGCAGAGTCTCTTTCGATCTTCCTAGATAAGTCAGGAAGAGGAAAGAAGACTCTACCGGCCACTTACACATTTCGTAATGAGCATGTGTTTAAAATTAAATTGTATTCAGTGTCAGTCACGTGTGACCAGTAACCATGAAAACACAAACGAAAACAAACAGTTATTTTTGAACAAGTCTGGAAAACACATGATAACCAAGAAATCATTTCATTGGAAACTCAAGATAGTTCATACTTTTAAATTGCTATTCATTTTTTACTGAAAAATTTATAGGTTTCTGACAGACTAGTTCTGTAACTGACATACAGTTGAAATACTCATGGGAATTTAGACAGTTAAAAATTGCCACATTTTTGTAAATTTTAAAAGATATTGATGACTCGTGGTGATTGATCATGTGCCAAAGTTTTAAAAACAGGTTTGACAAGTCATTTCTTTGGATGAGTGGCAAATCAAAGAGTGTCAAGGCGGCTGGCAGTGTCTTTTTTCCTCTTCCCAACTTATCTAGGAAGATCGCAAGAGACTCTGCTCGTAGGGTAGCATACTTTGTGAAGAGCATCTTTAATCTTACCCTTTTTGTTTTTTAAATGTAAAATAATCTCAATTTTGGGCAAGACTAACTTGTAAACACTTTTTTTGTTTATATGAAATTTAAGTAAAATGTACCTTCAATATGTAAAGAAAGGATTAAATTTTAAAATGAAACATGTCAAGAAATGAAAGAAGTTTGAGTGAGCATAAAATGAAGGGATATGGAATGGTCCAGAAAAAAGATTTTGTGTAATCTTAATCAATAGCCCTTTTCATGCTTAGTTTTTCTCATTAATTTTGCATTACCATGTAGTCTAGCATGTATGTGAGGCATTTCGGGCTATTTTGTAGTTTTAACCCGAAATTGCCTTGCACCCACGTTAGATTACATTGTAATGCAAATGAGAAAAACTAATCGTGAAAAGGGCTATTATCATTGCTTTCCTTGGATAGTCCATTTTTTAGTGGTGCACTTTGTTAGCCACGAAATTGTCAGGAATGCAAAATAGCCCTTGTTTTTATACAGACCATTATAATTTTATTACAATCTTGAGTGGTTTGTATTAACGCAAGAAATGCTGTAATGTGTGTACCAAGGCTAGGTTGCCTCCAGTCTCCCTTCATTTCTATGCCCACTAAGTAAAAAAGCTGTAAAAGAGCTCATCCTTTGTTTTCATACGATTTTGCAGTTGGCAAGTTGAGGTCCCAAATTATCCCTCTGGGAATTCAACTCATATTGCATACAAGCATTTTTTATTGTTTCAATCAAAAAATTTAACCTTGATCGTGTGAGTGAAAACTAAGAAATCTCACTCAACAATCAGAAGCAGTATTTTTGCTTGTGGCATGCAAAAGGCAGAATTTACCTTTCTGGATTCCTAAAGCGCATAGTTGCTCTGCTTTTTGGAATGTTACTAAGCTGCCTATCCACTGTATCGTACTTGCCACAGCCTAAACTCTGGTGGAACACCTTGTCTTCGCTCTCTCTTGGATGGTCTGCACCGTCTTCTTCCTCTTCTACTTGGAGCACTGGGACTGACTCAACCCAGTCTCCTCTTCCTGAGGCTAAGGTAGGTGACCATTCTCCTTGCTCGGTCACCGTGACAACATAAAAAGTTTCCATATCCAAAGTAAAACATTGTTAAATTATGTGGATAGTAATTTGTCCGACTTAAAAAGATGATTTTTCATGTAAGTATCAAGTATAATCAACCTTTAAAATGAACTATAAACTCTGCGAGTCGAGTTTAAGGTATCTGCACTCGCAAGTGTCAAACTTCTTTTTGTTGCCTGTAAATGCCTCGAAAGAGAATTGATGGTTGCGCCATCTCCAGGCCACAGGTCATCCTTAACGTTTCTTTTACTGGTCAAAAGATTTGAAGTGCCCCTGTGACCAAAAAATCAATTCCTATTTTTCTTTGGATTTCAAAGCTATGTTAACTAAACACTAAGGGACCAAAATTTTAAGCCTTGATTTAAAAAAGACACTTGTTTATTTTAACTGGAATTTTCCTATTTAATGGTCCGCCATTACTTACTTTAAGATCTTGAGAGAGCTGCATCGAGGAGAAAATAACGTCAAAGGCTCACTAGTTTAAGAATTCAATGCGTTTTTACGCCGCAGAATTGATATGCAGCACGGGAGTTTTGGGCTTTCAGACTTTTAAACTCGCGTCTTGCATATAACTTGCTGAAATTTTAAGCTAGTGAGCTTTTAACGTCAGGATCCAACCCTGTGAGGTCCAATCGGTAAGTTTTGAACGTGAGTAATGGCGGACCATGAAATCCAAAACTTACACTCAAAGTAAGCGGCCTTTGGATAAAAATCAAAGGTCTGTGCTGTCACATTGGTTAAACGATTCTAGCTATTGATTAACTCTGACCTTGGGCTTTAAAAACTATTGTCTAGGCCTAAGGGTGACACCAGGAAAGGTGACAGATGTTAAGATTAGACCTGTCTCAGGGGGTTGTATGGGTGAGGCAATATTCCTTTTGACCAGTGTTTAATCTGCGTGCAAATCAAGAGCGCAATTTTAAAAAGAGTCCTTATTAAGCTTGGAAAAGATGACGCAGGTTAGATGGCTAGATGTTATCAATACTTCAACAGATTATATGTTGAAAAATGAAGACAACCAAGAGAAATACATGGATGATTTTGATTCTTTTCCTCTTTGAAAGAGTATTGAAATAATGGCCAGACCCGGTAAGAAAAAAACTACATTACTCGAGGGCCTCGGTCCATTAGGCCCTACCCCTTACAACAAATCAGTCCGTGAAATTATTAGCGGTGTAGAGCTATGTGCTCTGTTATTAATTTTAAGTCCTGGATAGGCCTGCTTTTAGTCGCACTCACAACGTTTTTTATTCCTTCAGCGAGTCTCTCGCAATGTCTTCAGAGGAATGTTGGAAGTTCTAAAAGCAGCAGTTTATGGATTGGAGGTCAGTGTGGAGAATGAGGGCATCGGAGGGATCGCATCTGCATTCCAATTTCTTGAAATTGCGCACACTCACTATCACGGACGAGACATAAGGGAGCAATCATCAAAACTCCGTGATGATGACGAGATGTCGGTTATTTCCAACGCCGATAGCACCATTTCCAACCTGTCAGATCATTCACGTGACATGTCGGCTGTTCACTCCTGGGTTGCAGAAACAGGTCTGTCCATGAACTAAGAACAATCGATCAAATCGGCTAACTCAATGTTGTACCCAATTCAAACCCTTCAGTCTAAGCACCCATTTCAAATTGCGCTGAAAAACAGTATTTCAGTTGAACCACCCATTTTAAAACGGTTAGCTTTCAATAACTGCGTGGCTATGTCGGTCAAGGTTAGAGTTAGAACCTGTAGTAATCATAATTTATTGCCGTGAGAAGCAACTTTCTGCTCTTATCAATAAAGGGCAAAATTACTGAGCGCTGATTGGCTGAGACAGAGGGCATTTTTTCTTAATCGAGGGCATTTTTGGTAATCAAGAGAGAGAGGGCTTGCCCTTTATTGATAAACAAGTTATCACATGAGTCCTCGTACTATTAAGGATTAACTGCCCTTGTGTTTTGGAAATTTTCCAAATTGCCCGAGTCGCGAAAACACTCGTGCAATTAATCCTTAATAGTACTCGGCCTCATGTGATTACCTATACTAATTAGTAGGTTACAAACTCTTTTTCTCATTCAATTATCCAGACTGATTACATGA
>NC_090877.1:40388556-40403556 GCF_036669935.1 Montipora foliosa | reverse complement strand
CTTTAAAATTGACATTAGACCACGCCAGGTGAGTATTTTTAGTGATCCTGTATTAAGCGGCCAGTTCCTCGAGTCCCGTGGGTGGCCGTTATATACAGGTGAGACTCGTTTGATAAGGCCAAGAGTTCTATTAGCTTTTGGGCAAAATCTTCTTTATGTGATAAGCCAATGAGAGACATTGACATTGTTCTCGTGGATAGTAATCTTGGGTTGGATAAACGTGGTGGTTGCTTCCTAGGCATGTGGATATCATAACATTAACTCAGAATCGATCAACTCGACCCTTGGGGAAGGAAAACAGCTTGTAGCCAACAATACAGCACATCAGATCTGCATATCAAGCTCTCCACCTTAATACGCATTGAAACGCACGCATCTCTACACCACAATCCAGCTTTTATGATGAACCCGGCATTTCACCTTTGCTTTGGCCTGTCCTTACATCACTTGTGATTGTTTAAAAAATCGTGCGTTTCATTTTTAGCCAGTGTACGTTTTCCAGTACGCTTTCAGCCAATCGAACATCTTCCCGCCCTTAGGGCCGGCTGCTTGTATTAAATTTGAGCTGTGATTGGCTCATTTAAATGTCAGTCTTTGTTGTGATTGACCAAAGTAACACTTGTTTCACCATAGAACACTATCTCCGCCCATAGCAGATCTAGAATGTGCACTCACATGACTGGACTCTCTCCAGCTGAGATTCACGGTCTTGAATGGCTCGAGTTGAAATCGACATCGGACCATTTATTGATGTCTTCGCACCACTTTCTTCGTTGGGGCTTCCCCTCCTTTTACCAGCAACCATTCCTTTGAGACGTATTTTTGATAAGTGTTTGTTATTCCGCTTGATGTGACCATAAAGTTTCAATGTTCTACTTTTGATTAAAGGAACAGAAATTGTTGGGGTGCATGAAACCAGTTGTCTCCAGAAGAGTTTCTGTACGTAAGCGATCCGTGAGGCGCTTATTTGTCTCATGATATGAGATTGCTTGGTTCAGAACATTCAATTAAAGACAGCTCTATTTTGCTTGTTTGTGTTTAGGTACAACTCGCTAGGGCCTGCTGAAAGGAAACGCTTAGAGGAGGATGAAGACAGATTGTTGGCCACCATGTTGTACAACTTGGTTGCATTTATGCTTGCGTTGAACGTGGAAAAAGATGCAGTGAAGAAGAAAGTCCGTCGTTTGCTCGGAAAGTCGCACATTGGATTACTGCAAAGCCAACAAGTTAACGACTTGCTTGACAACCTGCAAAGTTTAGTAAGTGAAATACATGGTAAAATGTTAAGAAAATGCCCCAGGGGTGGCGGTATCCCTTGAAAATCCTTCAATAATTTGGTTTTTGGTTTTCCTGTGGCCTAAGGGGGACGCTACTTGTCCCTCCGTCTGGGCAGTGGAAGCCGCATATCACCAGGTCTCAGACTGCGCCTCATGTCCAACACACAGATTTGCTTTCTACGCCCAGAACCGTATCGAGACTTCGTGCACTTAAGGATAAGAGAACTCGCCCATCTTATACTTGTCAAGGTCACTTAAAAATCCTTCAAAGTGCTAAAATTCACGGTAATGGGCATTAATGAGTTCGACTATCAAACAGCCATTTATTTAACATCTTGTACTTGACCTTTGGTTGATAAAAGCTTCAACTAAGCGTTAAGTTTTCTTTAAAGACATCTTCCAAGTTGTCTGATTAGCCAGTCACGATTGCAATCAAAGTCGAAGCAAACACGTGCAGCAGGTGTGTCTGTACTCTTCTGATTGGACGAAAAGGTATCGCGAGATTTATGACCAATGGCAAAGCTTTGTAAAGGAAAACAAAGCACCTCCACTTTGCTCCTCTTGACACTCCACTTCTAAGCTCCCCAATGGCACAATAGGTTTTTCTCATTTGCATTAGATTCGGCACATGTAAAATGCAACGTTTAAAACGGGCCTAAAGATCAGATGATACTGATTTCATTGAATTTTGAAAGAGCAAGCGATTAATTTGGAAAGAGTTACATTTGGTTTGATCTTTTTATGGAACCTATTTATTCCTTTCATTCTAAATGACAAACTACATGAAAGAAACTTACCAGTATCACTATAGAAACTCAAGCTTTCAAGAAATATTTTTGAAAATGCCCTTCTTCTGAAGTCTCAACGAACAATATCAGAATCACGTCAGGTTAAATTGAATTTTAACAGGGAAAGTGAACACGTGCGCATAGAAAGACAAAAAGATAAACAAAACGCGAAAATTCTCAAAGCGCCAATAGAATATGTGGGCTTGTATAAGCCAGCTTTTGCTGGCAGGATGTCACCAGTTTGGGATCCTTGAGGTTGGCAGCTTTGGTAATTGTTATTTTATCTTGTGAGCTAGTATTTCTTGATCTCCTCCATTCGTTTTTTGGTCATTTCCCCCGTATTTACACTATGGTGGAAGATTCGTAAACAATGTCGTAACATTTTTCTTTTGTTCCATGACTAATCTTCATTTGGGTACAATTATCCTTGCGCTTAATTCAATTGATTCTTTCTGTGTCTTCTTTGTCCCCGAACTTGTTTCACTGTTCGTTTTGTGTGTACGTTAGTGCACAGTCAGTGCGTAGCGTCTCTGTTTTGCGGAGCCAGAAAGTACAAGTTTGTTGCTGACTGAGTTCGTGGGCCCGCGTCTTTTCCGGTTTATTTTCCCATTCGGGCCGTAAATTTAACGGAACAAAAGAAGGAGCCATAAGTTGCAACTAGTGATGTACAGAGGTGTAATGCCGTAACTTGTGCACCAGGCGAAATCGGACTAAGGTGTTCATTAAATTTCCTGATGTTTGATTCACCTAACAAAACGAAGCTCACCATGTTAGCCAATTGTATTGTAATGATTTATTAAAGTGGTACTACGACCAAAAAAAAAAATTTGTTTTTCCTTTGAATTTCAAAACTATGTTTACGAAACACTAACTCACCCAAGTTTTAAGTTGTGATTTTAAAAAGACACCTGTTTATTTTAGCTGGAATTTTCTTATTTATTGGTCCGCCATTACTAACTTTAAAATCTTCAGGGAGCTGGGTCGAGGAGAAAATGACGTCAAACACTCACTAGTTTAAGAATGCAATAGACCTAATCGGCTAACTCAATGTTGTACCCAATTCAAATCTCCCGGGACTAAGATTCTTTGTGTATTGTATTTGCATGATAATGTAGCATTCATATTTAGTGAGTAAATGACGTCATTTTCTCTAGATCCAACCCTCTGAGGTCCAATCGGCCAGTTTTGAACGTGAGTAATGGAGGACCATGAAATCCAAAACTTACACTCAAAATAAACAGCCTTTGGATAAAACTCAAAGCTCAAAATTTTGCCAGTTAGGTGTTAAGCGAAGACGCTTTCTAAATCTGAAGAAAAAAAGGAAATGATTTTTTGATCATAGTACCACTTTAAATTCAAATAAAATTGCACGCTGCGAGCAGAGCCTCTCTAAAACTCACCAGAGGGCGAAAAAGAAAGGCCCAAGTTTCCGGGTTAGTCACTCCGGTCAAACCGGTTTAGGCAACGCGCGCATATTCTTGACAAGGCGAAGGTTAAATCGAGCCTTCAGTGCGAACATCAACATGGTGTCTTGGAGTGCGATCGAGAATTGGCCTGGGTTTGAAACTGTCTCCAAGCAACGGGTAGCGGATACTCAATAAAGACTTGACACGATTTCTGCAGAGTCTTTTCTTTCTCGTCGAGTTAAGAAAGGTTCTGCTAGCAGGGTGATAAAATTGCACACTTTCAGGAGAAATCATTTTGAGTGTCCTTTCACAATCTTTGTTTCCCCAGAATGGCAATGACATTGATCTCAAGCCCGCTGGCAGCCGGCAGATGCTTAAACATTCTTTTGTCGTTCATTCTGGTGATTCGATGAATGGTGATGTGTTTTTTATGGAGGTGGGTATGAGGTGTCAGCAACGTCAGGCTGAGCACGGTATCGATGATTTTACAAGCTCTTAAATTTAAAGAAAACGACAAAACTCTTGAAATTACAAGACATGTTTCGACAGAAACTTCTGTCATCTTCAGTCTATTAATGTACAAAGCGTTAAGTTGAATTTATAAGTACGGAAAAAGTGCTAATTATGCCAGTAACAACGGAATGTACATAAAACGTGACAATGTGAGAATTAAAAGGATAGCTTTAGATTTACATGATGCAGTTGTTGATTAAGAGAAGGTTGTTCTCTCAAAGAGAAACAATGACAGACATTCAAACGAACCAATCAGATGCCAGAGAAGATACCTGGCGGCAAATACGAATTTCGCCGCGTAAAATCGCACGATATTCATCCCGCCATAAATTAGCCTGTCGAAGTTCATTTAACCAAAGGCTGTGTGATATCATACATAGGTGTGCGATGATTGCATTTTGCTGAGAACTGGCGTGGGCGCAATAGTGGAGAGATGGTGGTATGAGAAAGTCGTCAATATCACGTACTGTCCTAAGACGAAAGTGCTGTGTCTATGGTGCAGGCAAAAGGAGGAGACAATTCTCAACAAGTTTTGTACTAAAAAGGTCAGTCATATTTTATGAATAGGCGACTGAAATTCGAGTGCAAAGTCTTTCCTGTGAAACTCGTCGATCCTTTGATTTAGTTCTGGTTCGGTGACGCTATGACGTCAAGTTAGCTTCTCGTGATCGGTCATCGCGCTCCCGTGGGAGTCTCTTTCGCGGGAAATTCAATTTAAAAATAGATCGGTCTGTGAACACGCCGTGACAGGAATATGCGGCTGTTGTTCGCTCCTTGTCTTGTGCTCCTTGTGAAATAGAAAACTGGGTTAATCAACTGACATGACCACTGCAAAGAAATTTGGAAGCTGACGTTTCGAGAGTTAGCCCTTCGTCTTGAGCGGATGAAAGAAGCGCCAACTCTCGAAACGTCAATGCAATTAATTAGGTGCAGGTCCAATTTTGACAACTAACACAAAGTGTCCCTTTGAGTCTAAGCATTTGCTACTTATTTCCAACAATAAGGTAAGGGTAAAAGGGGCTAAAAGGCTAGCATTATTTTAGCTTACGATAAATGCTGCTGATTATCCTTACACGAGGAGCTGCATTTAGGAAACACTCTGTGACTTGAATTGTTATCTTCATAGCACAATCTTGTCACAATTTTACCCTCTTAGGTATCAGTTTTGTAACTTCTCGGCATGCCTTTTATCTTACCTTTCTACTAGTTTTTATTGACCATTTTAATTTATTTTAATTTTAGCACAATCTTGTCACATAATTTTACCCTCTTAGGTATCAATTTTGTAATTTCCCGCCAGACCTTTTACCTTACCTTTCTACTAGTTTTTATTCAGCATTTTAATTGATTTTAATTTTAATGTAACTTACAGTACTTAGTAGTATTAGTACTGAAAAGTGCTCTTGGGGACTGCTAATAAAATTTGTATTGTATTGTATTGTATGTTATTATATGGCTCTGTTTCATGAGGACTGGGAACTACCAAGTTCACGAATTTGATTGGCTGAAATCGATATTGACCGCGGTCTATATTTTCCCATCTAGACCGGCATCTAGACCGGTAATGTTTTACGGTGAAAAGACGCAAACTAAAATGCAAAAATATTGAGTATTTTCGTCTACCAATATTTATGGAAGTGCCAAACAGCATAATGACAAAAGAGAGGATGACGAGCAAACTTTGACAGAATTAAGTTCAGCTCATCGCCACTCATCGCCGTTCGCAAGCAAAATGTCAGTTAGTACAAACCAGTTACATTAAACGAATTAAATTGTTCTTGTTTGCCATATAATAAAAATCTTATTAACCGAGCTTAGTCAGTCTGTATGGGAGAATCTTGACCTCGGTCGTGTGTACAGACCTCGGTCAAGATTCTCCCATACAGACCTCCTGCTTGGTTAATAAGAGCTAAATATTAAAGCTGTTAAAATAAATTTGTATTGTATTGTATTGTATTGTATGTCAATTGTCTGTATTCTGAGACACGAGTGATGTTGAAGTTGGGCGAAGAACAAGGGGCACTTAAATATTGAAATCCGTGTGCATCTAATTAGCAGCATTTCTGGACATATCTGGGAAAAAATTCGAGGGTTCCTCTGCAGGAGTCGAACCTACGGCCTTCCGATACCACATGTGACATCTCTTTCAATACAAAATGAAATCTTGTATCTGTAAGAAAGACTTTGCAGCTGTGACTCTTTCTTTGGAAAAGAAGACGAAGTGAGCTTGGAAATCTACTTTTATCAATGACTGCGGTTTTCGTAATTCTTCGGAATCTTACCTTATCGCTAAGCGCCAAACTGCGTTTTGGCTTCCATCAATCAAATTTCCGAACATAGCAGGGAAGATCGACTCCGGAACGTAAGATTGGGAGTTTTTGTTTAATTCACAGTTCGAACACCATTGTGATGTGTTTTTGGAAATTGTTCAGTAAAAAGATTCGTACAGATTCCCATCGTTTTTCATCGGCGTCGAGTTCGAAAGATCTTTGTACCGTGGGAAACAAAAATGTTGATTGGTGGGTTAAATCACGCATCGATTGATTTCGTTATCTGTGGTTGGCGTCGGAAGTTTGATTGATGGAAGCCCCAACTCAGTTTGGGCGTTGGCGCTTGAAGATAAATTCCGCAGAATTATCAAAATCGCAGTAACCGGAACGTATAAAGAAATATTTTCGATAAATGGGCTTTCGTCATCTGAAAGCTGAAGAAAAGGCGGCATGTCACATTTGTGTCAAGAGATATTATTTAGTGTTGCTTCATTGATTCTTTGTAGTTCCGATCAGTTTAAGATTTTTCCCTTTTTAAACGTTTAAGTTACTCACTCTATTGTGATGATCATTTCAACACAAAAAAAAAATATTATTTTTATTTACATAGTGCAAAGCTTTGTATTTCTGCATCAAGGAAAGTTTGCAAAGAGCAGCGGACAGACTCAGCGACAAAGGAACAGGTAAACATTGTTAGCGTCTTTCCCGCTCGTGTTTTCTTGCTGTAATTGGTTATCGTAATTGTGAGAGCTGCTTTTTCATTGGATGGGTAATTTGTTTTGGCCAATCACAACAGACGCAAAACATCAAATGAGCCAATCATAAGGCAAAGCTCATATTGTGCCTGCATCCGGCGCTGAGCGCGGGAAAATGCAGGCGAGCAATTCTTGATTGGTTCGATTTTTGTCTCTAATTGTATGAAAATATGGCGCGTGATGTAAGCCAATCACTGAGCGCGATACTTCCTTTAAAAAACTGAAGCTTTATAAATTATGCCCAATTAGTGGTGTTAAATATTTGCTTTACATTCACTGTTACTAATAAATTAGTAGTTGCTTTGTGTCCTACATTTGTATCGCACCCACTATTTCTGTTATTCGAAATGAGGATGGGTGATGTTCGTCCGAAACATGTTTGCAATCGTGAAAATCGTGTCTTCTTGTGTCGTATTACTTGTAATTGTACGTGAGTCGGCTGATTTTTGTGTTTTTATTCGTCTGCAGGTGTAAAGTGCGTTGTCATCTCCGTCCATGTAGTTTGTGCTATGTTTTGTTTATTGTTTTCTCTCTATTCTTGGCCACCTTCAGATTGCAGTTCGAGCATGACTTCGAGCCATTTTTGTTCCCAGACGCTGCGGTCCCTTTGGTCAGCAGCTCGAGTTTTCAGTTCTGGGCACGCGCACCAAATACAATTTTCGCGATCTGAACTTAATGCGCATGCTCAATACAGAAAACGCGCTCTCAAAGTCGTACTCGCATGCCAATCGAAAAGTCGCTATTCACTCATGATTTGTCTTGGTGCACGTTCTTATAATTATTATGATGATAATGAGAGGAGGGCTGTTACCTAAGTAATCCAGTGGACGAGAATGGGAAACCAGTTAGTCATTAAAGACGAAGAACGCACGAAATGATAACTGTAATGATAACTATAGAGATAACGATAGTGATAATGAGGTGTGTCATGTATGTGTATGTGAAAATGCAAGAATGCGCTTTACAACAAAAAATTGTAAAACATTATGGTTAATAGCCCTCAACGCAGACGTTCTTGGTGCTTCGTCACGCGTTCCTCCCCCACTAACGTCTGCTGAAACGAAAAACCACTTCAGTTCGTGGATTAAGGACCAATCAGAGTCCGTTTTCCAGTATTGGGTAAACTAGTATTCCTTCGCAGCATGTGATTGGCTATGCTCAACACAATTAGTCAATGCTGATTGGTTTCTTTAAATAGTGGACAAGCAACCGTTAAACGGAAGTGGTTTTTCGTTTCAGTAGACGTTCTTTGGGGAGGAAGGCGTGAAGAAGCCCTAAGAAGGCCTGCGTGGAAGGCTACGTGGTTACCTTTAGACAAAGCGTCGTTGGGTGGAATACGAGGTTCAGTCGGTGGTGAGTGCGTGATTTGGAACCTGGTGCAACCTGCGTTAAAATTCAACGCTCTAACCACGGTGTCACAATGTCCCCCACAGTCTTGTCGCGCGCGACAGCTGTTCGCCTGTGAAGCTATTGGTCATTCATAAATTTGTTGGCTTATTTGCTCGAACCTTTTTTGACAGAGAAATTTTGCAAATTGCGTTTACGGCTAACGGCTGAAGAACGATTTACGTCTGGCTGAAATTTGAGTCTTGCCAAAAATCAAAGAAACTTGTTTCATTTGAGCTCATTTCTGGCCTATTATCTGTTGATATCAGGCGACTTCTCTGAAGAGAGAGACTAGTTAGGATAAACTTTTCAACTTTTGATAAGAAAACGTAGCCTGCCGTTTGCTGAGGACGCATTGCGAAATCTATATCATAGGGAATTTAAGATCTACAGCGCGGTCGTCAACGGCAACGTCACAAAACAATATCATTCATTGGTTAAAAGAGGAAAAATAATCGTGCTGCACGCATTTTAGCAAATATTCGTGCAGTACTCTGCGCAACAACGACGTGAAATCACCAAAAATTGAGGTTTTGACAACAACACGAGCGCACAAATGTGAACCTTTCATTCTCTATAGTTACTCTGAAACCGCTCGTACCTACCTACCTCGTGCCTTGTACGACACGAACGAGATGGGCTAATCGCGACGTTTTCGTCGACGGCGCCGTCGTAGATCTTAAAGTCCCTAAGCAGTCACTGGCAGTGACACGTCAGGATGTACGTACTGATTTTGTTGTATTGTTGTAGGAGTCCAACTTGGAGGAGAATTTCCAGTTAAGGTCAGTTAGCTCGAAGTTCAGCAGTGTATTTCGTGGTTCTCTTTTAATGAAACTCAAGCCGCGTTGCCAGTAGCATAATCGGAGACCCAGGGGCAGTCAGTCGAGGCGGGACGAGAATCGGGACTGGCGTAAAGTTCCCAAGTAACTTAACGCCAGTCCCGATTCTCGTCCCGATTCTCGTCCTGCCTCGACTGACTGCCCCTGGGTCTCCGAGGATCAGCCAGTAGCTGGGGTTTTCAAAATACTGGCGCAACTGAAATATAGCTTTGATTGAAGGGGCCAAGTCACGCAATTTCAGTCGATTTCATGACGCACAAGATGCGCATAAATTTACATGGGTAGCACTGGGCCAAGTTGTTTAAAAGCCGGTTAACATTAATCCCCGATTAAATATACACTGAGGCTTGAATTTTGCACATTAAAGTAGCACTGGGCCAAGTTGTTCAAAAGCCGGTTAACATTAATCCCCGATTAAATATACACCGAGGCTTGAATTTTGCTCATTAAAGGCCTTAACCTTGTAATTTTATGCTGAAGGAAAGCAAATTTCAGTGGTTTTGAAGATCAAAAGTCTCTTGGGAACGCGTGTCAAGTTTATCACACGTAGATTACAGTCTCTCGCGCTCCGAATCATATTTTTGTTTGCTAGAATTGTTTATCTGCGACGGAATTTCATTTCGAGTTTATTGCTCTTAATACCATTGCACCGGTGGCTCAGTTGGTTGAGCATCGGGCTGTCCTGCGGGAGGTCGCTGGCTCAACACTGAACAGAAAGTGCTGCCTTTGTAATTTCATTTGCAAATGTTTAGACGTTCAAGTCTTCTGGGATAAGGACTATAAACCGTAGGCCCCGTCTTACAAATATCCTCAATGTTCATAAGTTCCCCGTGGGACGTTAAAGAACCCACCCGGTGTTGTGGCTGTCCTGTTCTCTCCAGCAGAAGTGGCTGGATTGGCAGTGACGTTTCTAAAAAGGCTTGTGGTGTATGAGGCCACCTAAAGCAGAAACAGCCGTAAGTCAAAAAGAGACTTTGCTGAGTGCTGGAACATGTAATTGTAGATGTAGATAGCCTCCCTAAAGGGAAGGAAAGGAAATGAACTTTTTATTTAAGTGTCTAGTCGTTCAGCGCTGAAGCACTAATTGGGGACACTGTTAACAATTAACGCAAATGAAGTCAAATGCTAACAGTTCTTTCGACGAATTTGATTCCAGGATCTTAGCACCGATGAAGACGGTTGTCTGCAGGTGACACTCGAGGGAATTGGCTTGAAATTTGCCACGAGAAGGGTGAGTCCCGCTTTCGCCTAGATGCGATGTCGCTGAAACGAACGAAGAATGCCTTGATGGAGTCTCCTTTAATTTTCAGCCCTTTCTTTCTCCCATCGAGTTTAGAAAGATTCATTTTTTGTTCTCAGGTACACATCGACTTGTGCTACATCAGGAATTGCTCGACTCAAGGAGGGGTGTTTCTTTTGGAAGAATTTGGTGAGTAGTGAGCAAATTCTTGTGCCGTCATAGTAGTTGTTTTGTTGAGTGTGCTGCAATCAGGATGGTTGTGTGAGTTTAGAAAGTAAGGATTTTTGTGCATATCGGCAGTGCTTAGAAGTCGGTGGCAACGTTTGACACTTCTTAACTTACCGGTAGTCATCCGTTGCAGACTTTGTTGTTGGTATTGTGGGTATCTGTTAACTTGAAACGTGTGGACACTGGATATCTCACAACATGTTTTTGACCCAACAATCTCAAATCCCGTGACAAGGACAGATAGGTACATGCATGACTGAGTCGGCTCAAAGAGTCAACGGTTTTCATTTGGGTATCACGTCTGCGAGTGGTTGACTTGGTGATTGGCTAAAAAAAGGTCGCGCCACTTTTTCAACCAATGAGAAGCAAAACCAAATGCAGTCGCGATTTCCAGGCGCGCGTTTTTCGCGCCTTGAGCAAATCGAGACGAATTGTGATTGGTTCATGAGTGTGTTTGCGCCTGTTCCGAGCAGTCGGAGTAATCACTTCGGTTTATCTTTTACGACTTTTGATTGCAAAACCGCTTCAACGCATACAAAGTAATGAAAGCTGGTTCTTTCTTGACTCTTGTTTCAAACGCTTGCTAGGCTATTATGCATGATCTAAGGTGGGGTTAGAGTTCGCGTCAAACTCAGACATTTTGCATGTCTCGTTATAGTGCCTGCAACACAAGAAACAATTCAGCACAGATTTGGTTCACAAAAGGTGAGTGATTTATACAGATTTCCTTGTTCGTTGCCTAGGAATGTGTTATCACCCGTGTCAAGATGGCCGGCCCTTCGGTTGTTTCGTACCCAAATTATCTATAGCTCCCGTTGATCTTAAAGCAAAATCACACTAGAAATTTTTGAAATGGAGCACGGTCTGAATGATTTGATCTACGTTAGCTTCGAATGAATTTGGTACGAAATGAACGTAAGCTGTTAAGTTACCGTAATGGCTTTATATTTATAGTGCAACCAGATCTGCTACGCCGTCCTTTGTTTGTTTTCGTACGTGGCCGCCTCGAAGAATTCAAGCAGCACGGGTTGATAAACCACAGTAAAGGAGTTCGTCTGTCAAGAGTTGGACGATCAATGACGTCTGACCATCCCCACGCTAGTGTCACGGACCGGCGCAACACCAGGACATGGCTCAAGCGAGCGACGATTGGGGAAAAATGAAGACCGGAGCATTGGCATAATGCGAAAGAATATGTCGGTAACCTTCAATTTCTAAGTAAACATTTCCCTCCAATAAAACTGCATTTTCTAAATTATAACCAACTTTGGACTACTACAAGTATTTCGTCGATTTTCCTGAAACATACCGTAAAATTCGACGAGCCTGATAAGCCTCTCTATCAAGCGTCGGGTAAATTTGCACACGTGCAAATTTTAGATCATTTTAGAATTTAAGGAGCTTTGTCACGGCATTGCAGTTGATTTTGCGAAGTTTTCCCATTTACTCGCCCCTTCTCGCTTTAAAAATTACCGTTAGCTCAGAAATTACTTTTAAACAGCACAAACCAAAGTTTCGTGAGCATGGAGCATACATAATTAAAGTTACAAACAACAAAAATCAACTTTGACTGTTAAGCTGAACAATTTTAAAAAAGTCCAATCACTTTCCATTTTATTCTTCTTCAATTTTGTCCATCCCTGCCTCCTTTTTAATTTGCTGTTTTATTCAAAACCTTCCTTCAATGTTATAAGTAGTTTTTTTTTCGCTTGATTTGGTTGCCAGTTTCGAGCCGCTGAATTTGGCTGAAATTCGTGACATAGCCCCTTTAGCACGTGCTGTGTGTACGTCAGCTTTTGTGTCAAATCGAGGAGCTTAAAGTGCATATGACACAATTTTTTTTTACTTTATTTTGATAGCGCGCTTGGTTGTCGAGTTATTCAAGATTTTGATTTATGCAAATTAGGGGACTTCGATTGACGCTATTCCGGAATAAGAATAAGTGGAGTGGTGATTTAAAACGGTATGTCTGGCGCCTTCGAAGCAACAAGGATAATAAATCAAAATCTTGAATAACTCGTCAACCAAGATAGCTATCATAATAAAGTAAAAGCCGTTCTTCATCATTCGAACAAGGTAATGCAGTTTAAACAAGGACAACGAGGTTTTCCCTTCTCGTCGTGTTTTAATGGTATTTTTCGGAAAGTAGAATCCGTTTGCTGATTAATCATGATATCTTTGAGAAATAATTCGTCGATTTTGAAACATCGAGATAAGTAAAGACAATTTTGTTGTAGAGTATTGTAAAGTAAGCCTCGAAATAAAGGCGAGGTCTTCTCTTATATGAAGACCTCCCTACGCGTGGACTGGTATCTAAAAAACTTTTCGAAGGTCGTACCCAGATCTTCCTCGGTCAGATTGCGGTGATAGAGCGAGATCCGGGTACGAGTCCTGAGGCCCTTTTCTCTTAAGTCCCGAAAACGTTTGCCATTTGTGAAATTGCTATCAGCTTACTTTGAAACACTGGCCTTTTCACAAGTATTCCAGGGAAGACGAAAAAACGTACGCGAGAACCTTTTTTTTAATTTTGAACGTCTTCCTTTTTCACATAGTGAGCGATTTATGGTAACCGCTGACTCTGTTTGGGGGCGTTGGTTGCGGTGATATTCCCCAAAACATTCCCCAAAACATCCGGCTTTGAATATGCTATTATTATAATTACATGACATATATGTTGGTCTAAGCCCCAAGACTTATCAGAACAGACCAGATAGGCAAAAATCACCTATTCGTTTGACTGAATTTGAACTCGAAGCTTCGGCCTGTAGGAACGGTGTAGCCGCTGTAATAAGTGAGATGAGAGTCGAAGAGATTTAGCTGCGCGTGTACGGTCTAACGGCGTTTTGCCCTCCAATGAGCCGAAAAAACTTCTAAACTGAGTTTAGTTCGTTTCTTGCCTGGCAGCTGGAAATTTCAGGTAACTTCTCTAGAGAAAAGAACAAGTTAGAATTAGAGGAAGCAGTAGCAGCCTGTCGTACGCCATTTTACGTAAACGCGGAATGCAAAATCTCTCTTTAAAGCTGCGAGGTTTCGGCCAACGGCAAGCGCAGTCTGAAAATGTGTTTTTTGCCCAAACTCGACGAAACGTCTTCATTTCTTGCTCGTGAGCCACAGTTATTGTGCAAGTTTTGGAAAGAGAAAGAGAGAGAGAGATCAGGTAACTGTCGTTTGCCAATGACCGCAAACGCGAAGCTTCATCGCCAATCAATAATTTAACAGAATCCCGTGAGAATTTCAGGTAATATTATCTTATTTATTAATGAATTTGTAGCATAGAGCTTTTGCACAATTCGTGACTATTTACAATCACAGACCTTTGAATTGCCCAGGATCCATTGAAATTTTATCTCCAGAATCGGTGCTGTTCGGAGGCGAATGAATAAATCGGTTGATGGCATCTTGTTATTTAGGTAATGCCTTGCCGCTGAAGCAAATTTCCCTTTCGTAAACGGTCGTTGCCATTTAAACCGGTCGTTGCCATTTGATACGGTCGATGCCACTTATAACGGTCGACTACACACTTCACTTCAAAGAAAATTAAAAGAAACAAACTAAGAAAAAATATTTACAAAAATTAAGACAAAAAAGGAAAAAAAAAGATTTATAAAAGAAAAACTGGTGGGAAAAAAAGAGTCCGAAAATTTCAAGACTCGAACTCGGGTTCTTAGCCCTCACCTTAAACAGAACCCTAACCCGAACCCTAACTCATATGACCAGCGAGACACAACTTCCAGTAACCGCAACCTTTTGAGTTCTTAGACCTAATGAGTGTAATTCAGAGCTAAAAAAAAGGCATCGACCGTTTCAAATGGCAAACGACCGTTCTGAGAAATGGCAACGACCGTTTACGAAAGGGAAATAAGCGCCGCCGAATCATGGTGACACTGCGCTCACAGATATTCTTTCGTAGGAAATGTTTAAAACAAACATTCGCATTTGACAATAAATAAGTAAATAAATAAATATCGCCTCTAAGTAATGCAATTATTTACGTGGGAGTGAAATTCCAGTGAATTAAACTTGGATGTAATGTAAGATTTTTATTTTGTGAAAGTTAAACGCGTTGGGCGAAGCTAATTTATATATTCGTGTCTGTTTGATGCTGTTAGTTGCAACGTAGGGGTAACTCGGTAGCAAATGAAAGATACGGAACTAAATTAAAATAGTGAATAATGTAACTGAAATTTTATGCCCAGTTGTAAAGCATTGTCAATTACCGTAACTTAAAAATCACTGTTATTAAAACCTCCATGCAGGATCTGTAATAAATGGGTGCATTTTTGTTTATTGATAAAACT